>NW_027650227.1:0-132465 GCF_965287045.1 Carcharhinus amblyrhynchos | reverse complement strand
CTCTGGGTCTCTGAGTCTCAATGTCTCTGGGTCTCAGGGTCTCAGGGCCTCTGGGTCTCTGTGTCTCAATGTCTCAGTGTCTCAGTGTCACAGGGCCTCTGGGTCTCTCTGTCTCATGTCCTCTGGGTCTCTGAGTCTCAACGTCTCAGTGTCTCAGTGTCTCAGGGTCTCAGGGCCTCTGTGTCTCAGTATCTCAGGGTCTCAGGGTCTCTGCGTCTTTGCGTCTCAGGGTCTCACGGCCTCTGGGTCTCATGGTCTCAGTGTCACAGGGTCTTAGTGTCTCAGGGCCTCTGGGTCTCAGGGTCTCTCGGTCTCTGGATCTCTGTGCCTCAGGGTCTCAGGGCCTCTGTGTCTCAGGGTCTCAGGGTCTCAGAGTCCCAGGGTCTCAGGGCATCTGGGTCTCTGTGTCTCAGGGTCTCAGGGCCTCTGGGTCTCAGGGTCTCAGGGCCTCTGTGTCTCAGTGTCTCAGTGTCTCACGTCCTCTGGGTCTCTGAGTCTCAATGTCTCTGGGTCTCAGAGTCTCAGGGCCTCTGGGTCTCAATGTCTCAGTGTCTCAGGGTCTCAGGGCCTCTTGGTCCCTGGGTCTCTGAGTCTCAATGTCTCGGTGTCTCAGTGTCTCAGGGCCTCTGGGTCTCTGTCTCTCAGGGCCTCTGGGTCTCTGTGTCTCAGTGTCTCAGGGTCTCAGGACCTCTGGGTCTCTGGGTCTCTGAGTCTCAGTGTCTCAGTGCCTCAGGTTCATAGGGCCTCTGGGTCTCTGGGACTCAATGTCTCAGGGTCTCAGGGCCTCTGGGTCTCAGGGACTCAGGGTCTCAGGGTTTCAATTTCTCAGGGTCTCAGGGTCTCTGGGTCTCAGGGTCTCAGTGACTCAGTGTCTCAGGTCCTCTGGGTCTCTGTGTCTCTGAGTCTCAGTGTCTCAGTGTCTCAGGGCCTCTGGGTCTCAGGGTCTCAGTGTCTCAGGGTCTCAGGGCCTCTGGGTCTCTGTGTCTCAGTGTCTCAGGGTCTCAGGGCCTCTGGGTCTCAGGGTCTCAGAGTCTCAGGGTCTCAGGGCCTCTGGGTCTCTGTGTCTCAGTGTCTCAGAGTCTCAGCGCCTCAGGGCATCTGGCTCTCTGTGTCTCAGGGTCTCAGGGCCTCTGGGTCTCAGGGTCTCAGTGTCACAGGGTCTCAGGATCTCAGGGCCTCTTTGTCTCAGTGTCTCACGTCCTCTGGGTCACTGAGTCTCAATGTCTCTGTGTCTCAGGGTCTCAGGCTCTCAGGGCCTCTGGGTCTCTGAGTCTCAATGTCTCAGTGTCTCAGTGTCGCAGGACCTCTGGGTCTCTCTGTCTCATGTCCTCTGGGTCTCTGGGTTTCTGAGTCTCAACGTCTCAGTGTCTCAGAGTCTCAGGGTCTCAGGGCCTCTGTGTCTCTGTGTCTCAGTGTCTCAGAGTCCCAGGGTCTCAGGGCATCTGGGTCTCTGTGTCTCAGTGTCTCAGGGCCTCATGCGTCTCTGGGTCTCAATGTCTCAATGTCTCAGTGACTCAGTGTCTCAGTGTCTCAGGGTCTCAGGGTCTCAGGGCCTCTGGGTCTCTGGGTCTCAATGTCTCAGTGTCTCAGGGTGTCTGGGTCTCAGGGTCTCAGAGCCTCTGGGTCTCTGGGTGTCTGAATCTCAATGTCTCAGTGTCTCAGTGTCCCTGTGTCTCAGTGTCTCAGGGTCTCAGGTCCTCTGGGTCTCTGGGTCTCTGAGTCTCAATGTCTCAGTGTCTCAGGGTCTTAGGGTCTCAGGGCCTCTGGGTCTCGGTGTCTCAGGGTCTCAGGGCCTCTGTGTCTCAGTGTCTCAGTGTCTCACGTCCTCTGGGTCTCTCTGTCTCATGTCCTCTGGGCGTCTTGTTTTCTGAGTCTCAACGTCTCAGTGTCTCAGAGTCCCTGGGTCTCAGGGCATCTGGGTCTCAGGGTCTCAGTGTCACAGGGTCTCATGGTCTCAGTGTCACAGGGTCTTAGTGTCTCAGGGCCTCTGGGTCTCAGGGTCTCTCGGTCTCTGGATCTCTGTGCCTCAGGGTCTCAGGGCCTCTGTGTCTCAGGGTCTCAGGGTCTCAGAGTCCCAGGGTCTCAGGGCATCTGGGTCTCTGTGTCTCAGGGTCTCAGGGCCTCTGGGTCTCAGGGTCTCAGGGCCTCTGTGTCTCAGTGTCTCAGTGTCTCACGTCCTCTGGGTCTCTGAGTCTCAATGTCTCTGGGTCTCAGAGTCTCAGGGCCTCTGGGTCTCAATGTCTCAGTGTCTCAGGGTCTCAGGGCCTCTTGGTCCCTGGGTCTCTGAGTCTCAATGTCTCGGTGTCTCAGTGTC
This sequence comes from Carcharhinus amblyrhynchos, assembly GCF_965287045.1. NCBI lineage: Eukaryota > Metazoa > Chordata > Chondrichthyes > Carcharhiniformes > Carcharhinidae > Carcharhinus > Carcharhinus amblyrhynchos. The sequence continues at coordinate 130,151 of NW_027650227.1, read as the reverse complement.
TCAGGGCCTCTGGGTCTCTGTCTCTCAGGGCCTCTGGGTCTCTGTGTCTCAGTGTCTCAAGGTCTCTCAGTCTCTGGGTCTCTGTGTCTCAGTGTCTCAGGGCCTCTGGGTCTCTGGGTCTCTGGGTCTCAATGTCTCAGTGTCTCAGGGTGTCTGGGTCTCCAGGTCTCAGGGCCACTGGGTCTCTGTGTCTCAGGGTCTCTGGGTCTCTGTGTCTCAGTGCCTCAGGTTCTTAGGGCCTCTGGGTCTCCGGGACTCAATGTCTCAGGGTCTCAGGGCCTCTGGGTCTCAGGGACTCAGTGTCTCAGGTCCTCTGGGTCTCTGGGTCTCTGAGTCTCAGTGTCTCAGGGTCTTAGGGGCTCAGGGCCTCTGGGTCTCTGTGTCTCAGTGTCTCAGCGTCTCAGGGCCTCTGGGTCTCTGTGTCTCAGTGTCTCCGCGTCTCAGGGTCTCTGGGTCTCTGAGTCTCAGTGTCTCATTGTCTCAGGGTCTTAGGGGCTCAGGGCCTCTGGGTCTCTGTGTCTCAGTGTCTCAGCGTCTCAGGGCCTCTGGGTCTCAGGGTCTCAGTGTCACAGGGTCTCAGGGTCTCAGGGCCTCTGGGTCTCAGGGTCTCTGGGTCTCAGTGTCTCACGGTCTCAGGGCCTCTGGATCTCTGTGTCTCGGTGTCTCTGGGTCTCTGGGTCTCTGTGTCTCAGTGTCTCAGGGTCTCAGGGCCTCATGCGTCTCTGGGTCTCAATGTCTCAGTGTCTCAGTGACTCAGTGTCTTAGTGTCTCAGTGTCTCATGTCCTCTGGGTCTCTGGGTCTCTGAGTCTCAATGTCTCTGGGTCTCAGGGTCTCAGGGCCTCTGAGTCTCTGGGTCTCAATGTCTCAGTGTCTCTGGGTGTCAGGGTCTCGGGGTCTCAGGGCCTCTGGGTCTATGGGTGTCTGAGTCTCAATGTCTCAGTGTCTTAGTGTCTCAGGGTCTCAGGGCCACTGGGTCTCTGTGTCTCTGTGTGTCTGGGTCTCTGTGTCTCAGTGTCTCAGGGTCTCAGGGCCTCTGGGTCTCTGTATCTCAGGGTCTCTGGGTCTCTGAGTCACAGTGTTTCAGTGTCTCAGGGTCTCAGGGCTTCATGCGTCTCTGGGTCTCAATGTCTCAGTGTCTCGCTGACTCAGTGTCTCAGGGTCTTAGGGCCTCTGGATCTCTAGATCTCTGAGTCTCAGTGTCTCAGGGTCTCAGGGTCTTAGGGTCTCAGGGCCTCTGGGTCTCGGTGTCTCAGTGTCTCAGGGTCTCAGGGCCTCTGGGTCTCAGGGTCTCAGAGTCTCAGGGTCTCAGGGCCTCTGGGTCTCAGGGTCTCTGAGTCCCAGGGTCTCAGGGCATCTGGGTCTCTGTGTCTCAGGGTCTCAGGGCCTCTGGGTCTCAGGGTCTCAGTGTCACAGGGTCTCAGGGTCTCAGGGCCTCTGGGTCTCACGGTCTGAGGGCCTCTGTGTCTCAGTGTCTCAGTGTCTCACGTCCTCTGGGTCTCTGAGTCTCAATGTGTCAGTGTCTCAGTGTCGCAGGGCCTCTGGGTCTCTCTGTCTCATGTCATCTGGGTCTCTGGGTTTCTGAGTCTCAACGTCTCAGTGTCTCAGAGCCTCAGGGTCTCAGGGCCTCTGGGTCTCTGTGTCTCAGTGTCTCAGGGTCTCAGGGTCTCTGCGTCTCTGCGTCTCAGGGTCCCACGGCCTCTGGGTCTCATGGTCTCAGTGTCACAGGGTCTCAGGGTCTCAGGGCCTCTGGGCTTCAGGGTCTCTCGGTCTATGGGTCTCTGTGTCTCAGGGTCTCAGGGCCTCTGGGTCTCTGGGTCTCATTGTCTCAGGGTCACAGGGCCTCTGGGTCTCTGTCTCTCAGGTTCTCAGTGTCTCAGGGTCTCAGGGCCTCTGGATCTCTGTGTCTCAGTGTCTCTGGGTCTCAGGACCTCTGGGTCTCTGGGTCTCTGAGTCACAGTGTTTCAGTGTCTCAGGGTCTCAGGGCTTCATGCGTCTCTGGGTCTCAATGTCTCAGTGACTCAGTGTCTCAGTGTCTCAGGGTCTTAGGGCCTCTGGATCTCTGGGTCTCTGAGTCTCAATGTCTCAGTTTCTATGGTTCTCAGGGGCTCTGGGCCTCTGGGTCTCTGGGTCTCTGAGTCTCAATGTCTCAGTGTCTCAGGTCCTCTGTGTCTCAGTGTCTCAGGGTCTCAGGGCCTCTGGGTCTCTGTGTCTCAGTGTCTCAGGGTCTCAGGGCCTCTGGGTCTCAGGCACTCAGGGTCTAAGGGTCTCAATGTCTCAGGGTCTCAGCGTCTCTGGGTCTCAGTGACTCAGTGTCTCAGGTCCTCTGGGTCTCTGGGTCTCTGAGTCTCAGTGTCCCAGGGTCTTAGGGTCTCAGGGCCTCTGGGTCTCGGTGTCTCAGTGTCTCAGGGTCTCAGGGCCTCTGGGTCTCAGGGTCACATAGTCTCAGGGTCTCAGGGCCTCTGGGTCTCTGTGTCTCAGTGTCTCAGGGTCTCAGGGTCTCAGGGCCTCTGGGTCTCAGGGTCACATAGTCTCAGGGTCTCAGGGCCTCTGGGTCTCGGTGTCTCAGTGTCTCAGAGTCTCAGCGCCTCAGGGCATCTGGCTCTCTGTGTCTCAGGGTCTCAGGGCCTCTGGGTCTCAGGGTCTCAGTGTCACAGGGTCTCAGGGTCTCAGGGCCTCTGTGTTTCAGTCTCTCAGAGTCCCAGGGCCTCTGGGCATCTGGGTCTCTGTATCTCAGGGTCTCAGGGTCTCAGGGCCTCTGGGTCTCTGTGTCTCAGGGTCTCAGGGTCTCAGGGCCTCTGGGTCTCAGGGTCTCAGAGTCTCAGAGTCCCAGGTCCTCAGGGCATCTGGGTCTCTGTGTCTCAGGGTCTCAGGGCCTCTGGGTCTCCGGGTCTCAGTTTCACCGGGTCTCAGGGTCTCAGGGCCTCTGTGTCTCAGTGTCTCAGTGTCTCACGTCCTCTGGGTCTCTGAGTCTCAATGTCTCTGGGTCTCAGGGTCTCAGGGCCTCTGGGTCTCTGTGTCTCAATGTCTCAGTGTCTCAGTGTCACAGGGCCTCTGGGTCTCTCTGTCTCATGTCCTCTGGGTCTCTGAGTCTCAACGTCTCAGTGTCTCAGTGTCTCAGGGTCTCAGGGCCTCTGTGTCTCAGTATCTCAGGGTCTCAGGGTCTCTGCGTCTTTGCGTCTCAGGGTCTCACGGCCTCTGGGTCTCATGGTCTCAGTGTCACAGGGTCTTAGTGTCTCAGGGCCTCTGGGTCTCAGGGTCTCTCGGTCTCTGGATCTCTGTGCCTCAGGGTCTCAGGGCCTCTGTGTCTCAGGGTCTCAGGGCCTCTGTGTCTCAGGGTCTCAGGGTCTCAGAGTCCCAGGGTCTCAGGGCATCTGGGTCTCTGTGTCTCAGGGTCTCAGGGCCTCTGGGTCTCAGGGTCTCAGGGCCTCTGTGTCTCAGTGTCTCAGTGTCTCACGTCCTCTGGGTCTCTGAGTCTCAATGTCTCTGGGTCTCAGAGTCTCAGGGCCTCTGGGTCTCAATGTCTCAGTGTCTCAGGGTCTCAGGGCCTCTTGGTCCCTGGGTCTCTGAGTCTCAATGTCTCGGTGTCTCAGTGTCTCAGGGCCTCTGGGTCTCTGTCTCTCAGGGCCTCTGGGTCTCTGTGTCTCAGTGTCTCAGGGTCTCAGGACCTCTGGGTCTCTGGGTCTCTGAGTCTCAGTGTCTCAGTGCCTCAGGTTCATAGGGCCTCTGGGTCTCTGGGACTCAATGTCTCAGGGTCTCAGGGCCTCTGGGTCTCAGGGACTCAGGGTCTCAGGGTTTCAATTTCTCAGGGTCTCAGGGTCTCTGGGTCTCAGGGTCTCAGTGACTCAGTGTCTCAGGTCCTCTGGGTCTCTGTGTCTCTGAGTCTCAGTGTCTCAGTGTCTCAGGGCCTCTGGGTCTCAGGGTCTCAGTGTCTCAGGGTCTCAGGGCCTCTGGGTCTCTGTGTCTCAGTGTCTCAGGGTCTCAGGGCCTCTGGGTCTCAGGGTCTCAGAGTCTCAGGGTCTCAGGGCCTCTGGGTCTCTGTGTCTCAGTGTCTCAGAGTCTCAGCGCCTCAGGGCATCTGGCTCTCTGTGTCTCAGGGTCTCAGGGCCTCTGGGTCTCAGGGTCTCAGTGTCACAGGGTCTCAGGATCTCAGGGCCTCTTTGTCTCAGTGTCTCACGTCCTCTGGGTCACTGAGTCTCAATGTCTCTGTGTCTCAGGGTCTCAGGCTCTCAGGGCCTCTGGGTCTCTGAGTCTCAATGTCTCAGTGTCTCAGTGTCGCAGGACCTCTGGGTCTCTCTGTCTCATGTCCTCTGGGTCTCTGGGTTTCTGAGTCTCAACGTCTCAGTGTCTCAGAGTCTCAGGGTCTCAGGGCCTCTGTGTCTCTGTGTCTCAGTGTCTCAGAGTCCCAGGGTCTCAGGGCATCTGGGTCTCTGTGTCTCAGTGTCTCAGGGCCTCATGCGTCTCTGGGTCTCAATGTCTCAATGTCTCAGTGACTCAGTGTCTCAGTGTCTCAGGGTCTCAGGGTCTCAGGGCCTCTGGGTCTCTGGGTCTCAATGTCTCAGTGTCTCAGGGTGTCTGGGTCTCAGGGTCTCAGAGCCTCTGGGTCTCTGGGTGTCTGAATCTCAATGTCTCAGTGTCTCAGTGTCCCTGTGTCTCAGTGTCTCAGGGTCTCAGGTCCTCTGGGTCTCTGGGTCTCTGAGTCTCAATGTCTCAGTGTCTCAGGGTCTTAGGGTCTCAGGGCCTCTGGGTCTCGGTGTCTCAGGGTCTCAGGGCCTCTGTGTCTCAGTGTCTCAGTGTCTCACGTCCTCTGGGTCTCTCTGTCTCATGTCCTCTGGGCGTCTTGTTTTCTGAGTCTCAACGTCTCAGTGTCTCAGAGTCCCTGGGTCTCAGGGCATCTGGGTCTCAGGGTCTCAGTGTCACAGGGTCTCATGGTCTCAGTGTCACAGGGTCTTAGTGTCTCAGGGCCTCTGGGTCTCAGGGTCTCTCGGTCTCTGGATCTCTGTGCCTCAGGGTCTCAGGGCCTCTGTGTCTCAGGGTCTCAGGGTCTCAGAGTCCCAGGGTCTCAGGGCATCTGGGTCTCTGTGTCTCAGGGTCTCAGGGCCTCTGGGTCTCAGGGTCTCAGGGCCTCTGTGTCTCAGTGTCTCAGTGTCTCACGTCCTCTGGGTCTCTGAGTCTCAATGTCTCTGGGTCTCAGAGTCTCAGGGCCTCTGGGTCTCAATGTCTCAGTGTCTCAGGGTCTCAGGGCCTCTTGGTCCCTGGGTCTCTGAGTCTCAATGTCTCGGTGTCTCAGTGTCTCAGGGCCTCTGGGTCTCTGTCTCTCAGGGCCTCTGGGTCTCTGTGTCTCAGTGTCTCAAGGTCTCTCAGTCTCTGGGTCTCTGTGTCTCAGTGTCTCAGGGCCTCTGGGTCTCTGGGTCTCTGGGTCTCAATGTCTCAGTGTCTCAGGGTGTCTGGGTCTCCAGGTCTCAGGGCCACTGGGTCTCTGTGTCTCAGGGTCTCTGGGTCTCTGTGTCTCAGTGCCTCAGGTTCTTAGGGCCTCTGGGTCTCCGGGACTCAATGTCTCAGGGTCTCAGGGCCTCTGGGTCTCAGGGACTCAGTGTCTCAGGTCCTCTGGGTCTCTGGGTCTCTGAGTCTCAGTGTCTCAGGGTCTTAGGGGCTCAGGGCCTCTGGGTCTCTGTGTCTCAGTGTCTCAGCGTCTCAGGGCCTCTGGGTCTCTGTGTCTCAGTGTCTCCGCGTCTCAGGGTCTCTGGGTCTCTGAGTCTCAGTGTCTCATTGTCTCAGGGTCTTAGGGGCTCAGGGCCTCTGGGTCTCTGTGTCTCAGTGTCTCAGCGTCTCAGGGCCTCTGGGTCTCAGGGTCTCAGTGTCACAGGGTCTCAGGGTCTCAGGGCCTCTGGGTCTCAGGGTCTCTGGGTCTCAGTGTCTCACGGTCTCAGGGCCTCTGGATCTCTGTGTCTCGGTGTCTCTGGGTCTCTGGGTCTCTGTGTCTCAGTGTCTCAGGGTCTCAGGGCCTCATGCGTCTCTGGGTCTCAATGTCTCAGTGTCTCAGTGACTCAGTGTCTTAGTGTCTCAGTGTCTCATGTCCTCTGGGTCTCTGGGTCTCTGAGTCTCAATGTCTCTGGGTCTCAGGGTCTCAGGGCCTCTGAGTCTCTGGGTCTCAATGTCTCAGTGTCTCTGGGTCTCAGGGTCTCGGGGTCTCAGGGCCTCTGGGTCTATGGGTGTCTGAGTCTCAATGTCTCAGTGTCTTAGTGTCTCAGGGTCTCAGGGCCTCTGGGTCTCTGTGTCTCTGTGTGTCTGGGTCTCTGTGTCTCAGTGTCTCAGGGTCTCAGGGCCTCTGGGTCTCTGTATCTCAGGGTCTCTGGGTCTCTGAGTCACAGTGTTTCAGTGTCTCAGGGTCTCAGGGCTTCATGCGTCTCTGGGTCTCAATGTCTCAGTGTCTCGCTGACTCAGTGTCTCAGGGTCTTAGGGCCTCTGGATCTCTAGATCTCTGAGTCTCAGTGTCTCAGGGTCTCAGGGTCTTAGGGTCTCAGGGCCTCTGGGTCTCGGTGTCTCAGTGTCTCAGGGTCTCAGGGCCTCTGGGTCTCAGGGTCTCAGAGTCTCAGGGTCTCAGGGCCTCTGGGTCTCAGGGTCTCTGAGTCCCAGGGTCTCAGGGCATCTGGGTCTCTGTGTCTCAGGGTCTCAGGGCCTCTGGGTCTCAGGGTCTCAGTGTCACAGGGTCTCAGGGTCTCAGGGCCTCTGGGTCTCACGGTCTGAGGGCCTCTGTGTCTCAGTGTCTCAGTGTCTCACGTCCTCTGGGTCTCTGAGTCTCAATGTGTCAGTGTCTCAGTGTCGCAGGGCCTCTGGGTCTCTCTGTCTCATGTCATCTGGGTCTCTGGGTTTCTGAGTCTCAACGTCTCAGTGTCTCAGAGCCTCAGGGTCTCAGGGCCTCTGGGTCTCTGTGTCTCAGTGTCTCAGGGTCTCAGGGTCTCTGCGTCTCTGCGTCTCAGGGTCCCACGGCCTCTGGGTCTCATGGTCTCAGTGTCACAGGGTCTCAGGGTCTCAGGGCCTCTGGGCTTCAGGGTCTCTCGGTCTATGGGTCTCTGTGTCTCAGGGTCTCAGGGCCTCTGGGTCTCTGGGTCTCATTGTCTCAGGGTCACAGGGCCTCTGGGTCTCTGTCTCTCAGGTTCTCAGTGTCTCAGGGTCTCAGGGCCTCTGGATCTCTGTGTCTCAGTGTCTCTGGGTCTCAGGACCTCTGGGTCTCTGGGTCTCTGAGTCACAGTGTTTCAGTGTCTCAGGGTCTCAGGGCTTCATGCGTCTCTGGGTCTCAATGTCTCAGTGACTCAGTGTCTCAGTGTCTCAGGGTCTTAGGGCCTCTGGATCTCTGGGTCTCTGAGTCTCAATGTCTCAGTTTCTAAGGTTCTCAGGGGCTCTGGGCCTCTGGGTCTCTGGGTCTCTGAGTCTCAATGTCTCAGTGTCTCAGGTCCTCTGTGTCTCAGTGTCTCAGGGTCTCAGGGCCTCTGGGTCTCTGTGTCTCAGTGTCTCAGGGTCTCAGGGCCTCTGGGTCTCAGGCACTCAGGGTCTAAGGGTCTCAATGTCTCAGGGTCTCAGCGTCTCTGGGTCTCAGTGACTCAGTGTCTCAGGTCCTCTGGGTCTCTGGGTCTCTGAGTCTCAGTGTCCCAGGGTCTTAGGGTCTCAGGGCCTCTGGGTCTCGGTGTCTCAGGGTCTCAGGGCCTCTGGGTCTCAGGGTCACATAGTCTCAGGGTCTCAGGGCCTCTGGGTCTCTGTGTCTCAGTGTCTCAGGGTCTCAGGGTCTCAGGGCCTCTGGGTCTCAGGGTCACATAGTCTCAGGGTCTCAGGGCCTCTGGGTCTCGGTGTCTCAGTGTCTCAGAGTCTCAGCGCCTCAGGGCATCTGGCTCTCTGTGTCTCAGGGTCTCAGGGCCTCTGGGTCTCAGGGTCTCAGTGTCACAGGGTCTCAGGGTCTCAGGGCCTCTGTGTTTCAGTCTCTCAGAGTCCCAGGGCCTCTGGGCATCTGGGTCTCTGTATCTCAGGGTCTCAGGGTCTCAGGGCCTCTGGGTCTCTGTGTCTCAGGGTCTCAGGGTCTCAGGGCCTCTGGGTCTCAGGGTCTCAGAGTCTCAGAGTCCCAGGTCCTCAGGGCATCTGGGTCTCTGTGTCTCAGGGTCTCAGGGCCTCTGGGTCTCCGGGTCTCAGTTTCACCGGGTCTCAGGGTCTCAGGGCCTCTGTGTCTCAGTGTCTCAGTGTCTCACGTCCTCTGGGTCTCTGAGTCTCAATGTCTCTGGGTCTCAGGGTCTCAGGGCCTCTGGGTCTCTGTGTCTCAATGTCTCAGTGTCTCAGTGTCACAGGGCCTCTGGGTCTCTCTGTCTCATGTCCTCTGGGTCTCTGAGTCTCAACGTCTCAGTGTCTCAGTGTCTCAGGGTCTCAGGGCCTCTGTGTCTCAGTATCTCAGGGTCTCAGGGTCTCTGCGTCTTTGCGTCTCAGGGTCTCACGGCCTCTGGGTCTCATGGTCTCAGTGTCACAGGGTCTTAGTGTCTCAGGGCCTCTGGGTCTCAGGGTCTCTCGGTCTCTGGATCTCTGTGCCTCAGGGTCTCAGGGCCTCTGTGTCTCAGGGTCTCAGGGTCTCAGAGTCCCAGGGTCTCAGGGCATCTGGGTCTCTGTGTCTCAGGGTCTCAGGGCCTCTGGGTCTCAGGGTCTCAGGGCCTCTGTGTCTCAGTGTCTCAGTGTCTCACGTCCTCTGGGTCTCTGAGTCTCAATGTCTCTGGGTCTCAGAGTCTCAGGGCCTCTGGGTCTCAATGTCTCAGTGTCTCAGGGTCTCAGGGCCTCTTGGTCCCTGGGTCTCTGAGTCTCAATGTCTCGGTGTCTCAGTGTCTCAGGGCCTCTGGGTCTCTGTCTCTCAGGGCCTCTGGGTCTCTGTGTCTCAGTGTCTCAGGGTCTCAGGACCTCTGGGTCTCTGGGTCTCTGAGTCTCAGTGTCTCAGTGCCTCAGGTTCATAGGGCCTCTGGGTCTCTGGGACTCAATGTCTCAGGGTCTCAGGGCCTCTGGGTCTCAGGGACTCAGGGTCTCAGGGTTTCAATTTCTCAGGGTCTCAGGGTCTCTGGGTCTCAGGGTCTCAGTGACTCAGTGTCTCAGGTCCTCTGGGTCTCTGTGTCTCTGAGTCTCAGTGTCTCAGTGTCTCAGGGCCTCTGGGTCTCAGGGTCTCAGTGTCTCAGGGTCTCAGGGCCTCTGGGTCTCTGTGTCTCAGTGTCTCAGGGTCTCAGGGCCTCTGGGTCTCAGGGTCTCAGAGTCTCAGGGTCTCAGGGCCTCTGGGTCTCTGTGTCTCAGTGTCTCAGAGTCTCAGCGCCTCAGGGCATCTGGCTCTCTGTGTCTCAGGGTCTCAGGGCCTCTGGGTCTCAGGGTCTCAGTGTCACAGGGTCTCAGGATCTCAGGGCCTCTTTGTCTCAGTGTCTCACGTCCTCTGGGTCACTGAGTCTCAATGTCTCTGTGTCTCAGGGTCTCAGGCTCTCAGGGCCTCTGGGTCTCTGAGTCTCAATGTCTCAGTGTCTCAGTGTCGCAGGACCTCTGGGTCTCTCTGTCTCATGTCCTCTGGGTCTCTGGGTTTCTGAGTCTCAACGTCTCAGTGTCTCAGAGTCTCAGGGTCTCAGGGCCTCTGTGTCTCTGTGTCTCAGTGTCTCAGAGTCCCAGGGTCTCAGGGCATCTGGGTCTCTGTGTCTCAGTGTCTCAGGGCCTCATGCGTCTCTGGGTCTCAATGTCTCAATGTCTCAGTGACTCAGTGTCTCAGTGTCTCAGGGTCTCAGGGTCTCAGGGCCTCTGGGTCTCTGGGTCTCAATGTCTCAGTGTCTCAGGGTGTCTGGGTCTCAGGGTCTCAGAGCCTCTGGGTCTCTGGGTGTCTGAATCTCAATGTCTCAGTGTCTCAGTGTCTCTGTGTCTCAGGGTCTCTGTGTCTCAGTGTCTCAGGGTCTCAGGTCCTCTGGGTCTCTGGGTCTCTGAGTCTCAATGTCTCAGTGTCTCAGGGTCTTAGGGTCTCAGGGCCTCTGGGTCTCGGTGTCTCAGGGTCTCAGGGCCTCTGTGTCTCAGTGTCTCAGTGTCTCACGTCCTCTGGGTCTCTCTGTCTCATGTCCTCTGGGCGTCTTGTTTTCTGAGTCTCAACGTCTCAGTGTCTCAGAGTCCCTGGGTCTCAGGGCATCTGGGTCTCAGGGTCTCAGTGTCACAGGGTCTCAGTGTCTCAAGGTCTCTCAGTCTCTGGGTCTCTGTGTCTCAGTGTCTCAGGGCCTCTGGGTCTCTGGGTCTCTGGGTCTCAATGTCTCAGTGTCTCAGGGTGTCTGGGTCTCCAGGTCTCAGGGCCACTGGGTCTCTGTGTCTCAGGGTCTCTGGGTCTCTGTGTCTCAGTGCCTCAGGTTCTTAGGGCCTCTGGGTCTCCGGGACTCAATGTCTCAGGGTCTCAGGGCCTCTGGGTCTCAGGGACTCAGTGTCTCAGGTCCTCTGGGTCTCTGGGTCTCTGAGTCTCAGTGTCTCAGGGTCTTAGGGGCTCAGGGCCTCTGGGTCTCTGTGTCTCAGTGTCTCAGCGTCTCAGGGCCTCTGGGTCCCTGTGTCTCAGTGTCTCCGCGTCTCAGGGTCTCTGGGTCTCTGAGTCTCAGTGTCTCAGTGTCTCAGGGTCTTAGGGGCTCAGGGCCTCTGGGTCTCTGTGTCTCAGTGTCTCAGCGTCTCAGGGCCTCTGGGTCTCAGGGTCTCAGTGTCACAGGGTCTCAGGGTCTCAGGGCCTCTGGGTCTCAGGGTCTCTGGGTCTCAGTGTCTCACGGTCTCAGGGCCTCTGGATCTCTGTGTCTCGGTGTCTCTGGGTCTCTGGGTCTCTGTGTCTCAGTGTCTCAGGGTCTCAGGGCCTCATGCGTCTCTGGGTCTCAATGTCTCAGTGTCTCAGTGACTCAGTGTCTTAGTGTCTCAGTGTCTCATGTCCTCTGGGTCTCTGGGTCTCTGAGTCTCAATGTCTCTGGGTCTCAGGGTCTCAGGGCCTCTGAGTCTCTGGGTCTCAATGTCTCAGTGTCTCTGGGTCTCAGGGTCTCGGGGTCTCAGGGCCTCTGGGTCTATGGGTGTCTGAGTCTCAATGTCTCAGTGTCTTAGTGTCTCAGGGTCTCAGGGCCTCTGGGTCTCTGTGTCTCTGTGTGTCTGGGTCTCTGTGTCTCAGTGTCTCAGGGTCTCAGGGCCTCTGGGTCTCTGTATCTCAGGGTCTCTGGGTCTCTGAGTCACAGTGTTTCAGTGTCTCAGGGTCTCAGGGCTTCATGCGTCTCTGGGTCTCAATGTCTCAGTGTCTCGCTGACTCAGTGTCTCAGGGTCTTAGGGCCTCTGGATCTCTAGATCTCTGAGTCTCAGTGTCTCAGGGTCTCAGGGTCTTAGGGTCTCAGGGCCTCTGGGTCTCGGTGTCTCAGTGTCTCAGGGTCTCAGGGCCTCTGGGTCTCAGGGTCTCAGAGTCTCAGGGTCTCAGGGCCTCTGGGTCTCAGGGTCTCTGAGTCCCAGGGTCTCAGGGCATCTGGGTCTCTGTGTCTCAGGGTCTCAGGGCCTCTGGGTCTCAGGGTCTCAGTGTCACAGGGTCTCAGGGTCTCAGGGCCTCTGGGTCTCACGGTCTGAGGGCCTCTGTGTCTCAGTGTCTCAGTGTCTCACGTCCTCTGGGTCTCTGAGTCTCAATGTGTCAGTGTCTCAGTGTCGCAGGGCCTCTGGGTCTCTCTGTCTCATGTCATCTGGGTCTCTGGGTTTCTGAGTCTCAACGTCTCAGTGTCTCAGAGCCTCAGGGTCTCAGGGCCTCTGGGTCTCTGTGTCTCAGTGTCTCAGGGTCTCAGGGTCTCTGCGTCTCTGCGTCTCTGCGTCTCAGGGTCCCACGGCCTCTGGGTCTCATGGTCTCAGTGTCACAGGGTCTCAGGGTCTCAGGGCCTCTGGGCTTCAGGGTCTCTCGGTCTATGGGTCTCTGTGTCTCAGGGTCTCAGGGCCTCTGGGTCTCTGGGTCTCATTGTCTCAGGGTCACAGGGCCTCTGGGTCTCTGTCTCTCAGGTTCTCAGTGTCTCAGGGTCTCAGGGCCTCTGGATCTCTGTGTCTCAGTGTCTCTGGGTCTCAGGACCTCTGGGTCTCTGGGTCTCTGAGTCACAGTGTTTCAGTGTCTCAGGGTCTCAGGGCTTCATGCGTCTCTGGGTCTCAATGTCTCAGTGACTCAGTGTCTCAGTGTCTCAGGGTCTTAGGGCCTCTGGATCTCTAGGTCTCTGAGTCTCAATGTGTCAGTGTCTCAGGGTCTCAGGGCCTCTGTGTCTCAGTGTCTCAGTGTCTCACGTCCTCTGGGTCTCTGAGTCTCAATGTCTCTGGGTCTCAGGGCCTCTGAGTCTCAATGTCTCAGTGTCTCAGGGTCTCAGGGCCTCTTGGTCCCTGGGTCTCTGAGTCTCAATGTCTCAGTGTCTCAGGGTGTCTGGGTCTCCGGGTCTCAGGGCCTCTGGGTCTATTGGTGTCTGAGTCTCAAAGTCTCAGTGTCTCAGTGTCTCAGGGTCTCAGGGCCTCTGGGTCTCTGTGTCTCAGTGTCTCAGGGTCTCAGGACCTCTGGGTCTCTGGGTCTCTGAGTCTCAGTGTCTCAGTGCCTCAGGTTCTTAGGGCCTCTGGGTCTCTGGGACTCAATGTCTCAGGGTCTCAGGGCCTCTGGGTCTCAGGGACTCAGGGTCTCAGGGTCTCAATGTCTCAGGGTCTCAGGGTCTCTGGGTATCAGGGTCTCAGTGACTCAGTGTCTCAGGTCCTCTGGGTCTCTGAGTCTCAGTGTCTCAGTGTCTCAGGGTCTTAGGGTCTCAGGGCCTCTGGGTCTCGGTGTCTCAGTGTCTAAGGGTCTCAGGGCCTCTGGGTCTCAGGGTCTCAGAGTCTCAGGGTCTCAGGGCCTCTAGGTCTCTGTGTCTCTGTGTCTCAGAGTCTCAGCGCCTCAGGGCATCTGGCTCTCTGTGTCTCAGGGTCTCAGGGCCTCTGGGTCTCAGGGTCTCAGTGTCACAGGGTCTCAGGATCTCAGGGCCTCTTTGTCTCAGTGTCTCAGTGTCTCACGTCCTCTGGGTCTCTGGGTCTCTGAGTCTCAATGTCTCTGGGTCTCAGGGTCTCAGGCTCTCAGGGCCTCTGGGTCTCTGAGTCTCAATGTCTCAGTGTCTCAGTGTCGCAGGGCCTCTGGGTCTCTCTGTCTCATGTCCTCTGGGTCTCTGGGTTTCTGAGTCTCAACGTCTCAGTGTCTCAGAGTCTCAGGGTCTCAGGGCCTCTGGGTCTCTGTGTCTCAGTGTCTCAGAGTCCCAGGGTCTCAGGGCATCTGGGTCTCTGTGTCTCAGTGTCTCAGGGCCTCATGCGTCTCTGGGTCTCAATGTCTCAGTGTCTCTGGGTGTCTGGGTCTCAGGGTCTCAGAGCCTCTGGGCCTCTGGGTGTCTGAGTCTCAATGTCTCAGTGTCTCAGTGTCTCTGTGTCTCAGGGCCTCTGGGTCTCTGTGTCTCAGTGTCGCAGGGTCTCAGGACCTTTGGGTCTCTGGGTCTCTGAGTCTCAGTGTCTCAGTGCCACAGGTTCTTAGTGCCTCTGGGTCTCTGGGACTCAGTGTCTCAGGGTCTCAGGGACTCAGGGTCTCAGGGCCTCAGGGTCTCAATGTCTCAGGGTCTCAGCGTCTCTGGGTCTCAGTGACTCAGTGTCTCAGGTCCTCTGGGTCTCTGGATCTCTGAGTCTCAGTGTCCCAGGGTCTTAGGGTCTCAGGGCCTCTGGGTCTCGGTGTCTCAGGGTCTCAGGGTCTCAGGGCCTCTGGGTCTCAGGGTCTGAGGGCCTCAGTGTCTCAGTGTCTCACGTCCTCTGGGTCTCTGGGTCTCTGAGTCTCAATGTCTCAGTGTCTCAGTGTCGCAGGGCCTCTGGGTCTCTCTGTCTCATGTCCTCTGGGTCTCTGGGTTTCTGAGTCTCAACGTCTCAGTGTCTCAGGGTCTCAGGGCCTCTGGGCTTCAGGGTCTCTCGGTCTATGGGTCTCTGTGTCTCAGGGTCTCAGGGCCTCTGGGTCTCTGGGTCTCATTGTCTCAGGGTCACAGGGCCTCTGGGTCTCTGTCTCTCAGGTTCTCAGTGTCTCAGGGTCTCAGGGCCTCTGGATCTCTGTGTCTCAGTGTCTCTGGGTCTCAGGACCTCTGGGTCTCTGGGTCTCTGAGTCACAGTGTTTCAGTGTCTCAGGGTGTCAGGGCTTCATGCGTCTCTGGGTCTCAATGTCTCAGTGACTCAGTGTCTCAGTGTCTCAGGGTCTTAGGGCCTCTGGATCTCTAGGTCTCTGAGTCTCAATGTGTCAGTGTCTCAGGGTCTCAGGGCCTCTGTGTCTCAGTGTCTCAGTGTCTCACGTCCTCTGGGTCTCTGAGTCTCAATGTCTCTGGGTCTCAGGGTCTCAGGGCCTCTGGGTCTCAATGTCTCAGTGTCTCAGGGTCTCAGGGCCTCTTGGTCCCTGGGTCTCTGAGTCTCAATGTCTCGGTGTCTCAGTGTCTCAGGGCCTCTGGGTCTCTGTCTCTCAGGGCCTCTGGGTCTCTGTGTCTCAGTGTCTCAGGGTCTCAGGACCTCTGGGTCTCTGGGTCTCTGAGTCTCAGTGTCTCAGTGCCTCAGGTTCTCAGTGACTCAGTGTCTCAGTGTCTCAGTGTCTCAGGGTCTTAGGGCCTCTGGATCTCTAGGTCTCTGAGTCTCAATGTGTCAGTGTCTCAGGGTCTCAGGGCCTCTGTGTCTCAGTGTCTCAGTGTCTCACGTCCTCTGGGTCTCTGAGTCTCAATGTCTCTGGGTCTCAGGGTCGCAGGGCCTCTGGGTCTCTCTGTCTCATGTCCTCTGGGTCTCTGGGTTTCTGAGTCTCAACGTCTCAGTGTCTCAGGGCCTCAGGGCCTCTGGGTCTCTGTGTCTCAGTGTCTCAGGGTCTCAGGGTCTCTGCGTCTCTGCGTCTCAGGGCCTCTGGGTGTCATGCTCTCAGTGTCACAGGGTCTCAGAGCCTCTGGGTCTCAGGGTCTCAGTGTCTCAGGGCATCAGGGTCTCTGGGTCTCTGGGTCTCTGAGTCACAGTGTTTCAGTGTCTCAGGGTCTCAGGGCTTCATGCGTCTCTGGGTCTCAATGTCTCAGTGTCTCGGTGACTCAGTGTCTCAGGGTCTTAGGGCCTCTGGATCTCTAGGTCTCTGAGTCTCAATGTGTCAGTGTCTCAGGGTCTCAGGGCTTCTGTGTCTTAGTGTCTCAGTTCTCACCTCCTCTGGGTCTCTGAGTCTCAATGTCTCTGGGTCTCAGGGTCTCAGGGTCTCAGGGCCTCTTGGTCTCTGGGTCTCTGAGTCTCAATGTCTCAGTGTCTCAGTGTCTCAGGGTCTCAGGGCCTCTGGGTCTCTGTCTCTCAGGGCCTCTGGGTCTCTTTGTCTCAGTGTCTCAGTGTCTCAGTGCCTCAGGTTCTTAGGGCCTCTGGGTCTCTGGGACTCAATGTCTCAGGGTCTCAGGGCCTCTGGGTCTCAGGAACTCAGGGTCTCAGGGTCTCAATGTCTCAGGGTCTCAGCGTCTCTGGGTCTCATTGACTCAGTGTCTCAGGTCCTCTGGGTCTCTGGGTCTCAGAGTCTCAGTGTCACAGTGTCTCAGGGTCTAAGGGTCTCAGGGCCTCTGGGTCTCGGTGTCTCAGTGTCTCAGGATCTCAGGGCCTCTGGGTCTCTGTGTCTCAGTGTCTCAGGGTCTCAGGGCCTCTGAGTCTCAGGGTCTCAGAGTCTCAGGGTATCAGGGCCTCTGGGTCTCTGTGTTTCAGTGTCTCAGAGTCTCAGCGCCTCAGGGCAACTGGCTCTCTGTGTCTCAGGGTCGCAGGGCCTCTGGGTCTCAGGGTCTCAGTGTCACAGGGTCTCAGGGTCTCAGGGCCTCTGTGTCTCAGTGTCTCAGTGTCTCACGTCCTCTGGGTCTCTGGGTCTCTGAGTCTCAATGTCTCAGTGTCTCAGTGTCGCAGGGCCTCTGGGTCTCTCTGTCTCATGTCCTCTGGTTCTCTGGGTTTCTGAGTCTCAACGTCTCAGTGTCTCAGAGTCTCAGGGTCTCAGGGCCTCTGGGTCTCTGGGTCTCAGTGTCTCAGGGTCTCAGGGCATCTGGGTCTCTGTGTCTCAGTGTCTCAGGGCCTCATGCGTTTCTGGGTCTCAATGTCTCAGTGTCTCAGGGTCTCAGGGCCTCTGGGTCGCTGGGTCTCAATGTCTCAGTGTCTCAGGGTGTCTGGGTCTCAGGGTCTCAGAGCCTTTGGGTCTCTGGGTGTCTGAGTCTCAATGTCTCAGTGTCTCAGTGTCTCAGGGTCTCAGGGCCTCTGGGTCTCTGTCTCTCAGGGCCTCTGGGTCTCTGTGTCTCAGTGTCTCATGGTCTCAGGACCTCTGGGTCTCTGGGTCTCTGAGTCTCAGTGTCTCAGTGCCTCAGGTTCTTAGGGCCTCTGGGTCTCTGGGACTCAATGTCTCAGGGTCTCAGGGCCTCTGGGTCTCAGGGACTCAGGGTCTCAATGTCTCAGGATCTCAGCGTCTCTGGCTCTCAGTGACTCAGTGTCTCAGGTCCTCTGGGTCTCAGTGTCTCAGTGTCTCAGTGTCTCAGGGTCTTAGGGTCTCAGGGCCTTTGGGTCTCTGTGTCTCAGTTTCACAGGGTCTCAGGGCATCTGGGTCTCTGTGTCTCAGTGTCTCAGGGTCTCAGGGTCTCAGGGTCTGAGGGTCTCAGGGTCTCAGTGTCTCAGGGTATCAGGGCCTCTGGGTCTCTGGGTCTCTGTGTCTCAGTGTCTCAGGGTCTCAGGGTCTCAGGGCCTCTGTGTCTCAGTGTCTCAGTGTCTCACGTCCTCTGGGTCTCTGGGTCTCTGGGTCTCTGAGTCTCAATGTCTCAGTGTCTCAGTGTCGCAGGGCCTCTGGGTCTCTCTGACTCATGTCCTCTGGGTCTCTGGGTTTCTGAGTCTCAACGTCTCAGTGTCTCAGAGCCTCAGGGTCTCAGGGCCTCTGGGTCTCTGTGTCTCAGTGTCTCAGGGTCTCAGGGTCTCTGCGTCTCTGCGTCTCAGGGGCCCACGGCCTCTGGGTCTCATGGTCTCAGTGTCACAGGGTCTCAGGGTCTCAGGGCCTCTGGGCTTCAGGGTCTCTCGGTCTATGGGTCTCTGTGTCTCAGGGTATCAGGGCCTCTGGGTCTCTGGGTCTCATTGTCTCAGGGTCACAGGGCCTCTGGGTCTCTGTCTCTCAGGTTCTCAGGGTCTCAGGGTCTCAGGGCCTCTGGATCTCTGTGTCTCAGTGTCTCTGGGTCTCAGGACCTCTGGGTCTCTGGGTCTCTGAGTCACAGTGTTTCAGTATCTCAGGGTCTCAGGGCTTCATGCGTCTCTGGGTCTCAATGTCTCAGTGTCTCAGTGACTCAGTGTCTCAGTGTCTCAGTGTCTCGGGGTCTTAGGGCCTCTGGATCTCTAGGTCTCTGAGTCTCAATGTGTCAGTGTCTCAGGGTCTCAGGGCCTCTGTGTCTCAGTGTCTCAGTGTCTCACGTCCTCTGGGTCTCTGAGTCTCAATGTCTCTGGGTCTCAGGGTCTCAGGGCCTCTGGGTCTCAATGTCTCAGTGTCTCAGGGTCTCAGGGCCTCTTGGTCCCTGGGTCTCTGAGTCTCAATGTCTCGGTGACTCAGTGTCTCAGGGCCTCTGGGTCTCTGTCTCTCAGGGCCTCTGGGTCTCTGTCACTCAGGGCCTCTGGGTCTCAGGGTCTCAGGACCTCTGGGTCTCTGGGTCTCTGAGTCTCAGTGTCTCAGTGCCTCAGGTTCTTAGGGCCTCTGGGTCTCTGGGACTCAATGTCTCAGGGTCTCAGGGCCTCTGGGTCTCAGGGACTCAGGGTCTCAGGGTCTCAATGTCTCAGGGTCTCAGGGTCTCTGGGTATCAGGGTCTCAGTGACTCAGTGTCTCAGGTCCTCTGGGTCTCTGGGTCTCTGAGTCTCGGTGTCTCAGTGTCTCAGGGTCTCAGAGTCTCAGGGCCTCTGGGTCTCTGTGTCTCAGTGTCTCAGGGTCTCAGGGCCTCTGGGTCTCAGGGTCTCAGAGTCTCAGGGTCTCAGGGCCTCTGGGTCTCTGTGTCTCTGTGTCTCAGAGTCTCAGCGCCTCAGGGCATCTGGCTCTCTGTGTCTCAGGGTCTCAGGGTCTCAGGGCCTCTGGGTCTCAGGGTCTCAGTGTCACAGGGTCTCAGGATCTCAGGGCCTCTTTGTCTCAGTGTCTCAGTGTCTCACGTCCTCTGGGTCTCTGGGTCTCTGAGTCTCAATGTCTCTGGGTCTCAGGGTCTCAGGGTCTCAGGGCCTCTGGGTCTCTGAGTCTCAATGTCTCAGTGTCACAGTGTCGCAGGGCCTCTGGGTCTCTCTGTCTCATGTCCTCTGGGTCTCTGGGTTTCTGAGTCTCAACGTCTCAGTGTCTCAGAGTCTCAGGGTCTCAGGGCCTCTGGGTCTCTGTGTCTCAGTGTCTCAGAGTCCCAGGGTCTCAGGGCATCTGGGTCTCTGTGTCCCAGTGTCTCAGTGACTCAGTGTCTCAGGGTCTCAGGGTCTCAGGGCCTCTGGGTTTCTGGGTCTCAATGTCTCAGTGTCTCTGGGTGTCTGGGTCTCAGGGCCTCTGAGCCTCTGGGTCTCTGGGTGTCTGAGTCTCAATGTCTCAGTGTCTCAGTGTCTCTGTGTCTCAGGGCCTCTGGGTCTCTGTGTCTCAGTGTCTCAGGGTCACAGGACCTTTGGGTCTCTGGGTCTCTGAGTCTCAGTGTCTCAGTGCCACAGGTTCTTAGTGCCTCTGGGTCTCTGGGACTCTGAGTCTCAGGGTCTCAGGGCCTCTGGGTCTCAGGGACTCAGCGTCTCAGGGTCTCAGGGTCTCAATGTCTCAGGGTGTCAGCGTCTCTGGGTCTCAGTGACTCAGTGTCTCAGGTCCTCTGGGTCTCTGGGTCTCTGAGTCTCAGTGTCTCAGGGTCTTAGGGTCTCAGGGCCTCTGGGTCTCGGTGTCTCAGGGTCTCAGTGTCTCAGGGCCTCTGGGTCTCAGGGTCTGAGGGCCTCTGTGTCTCAGTGTCTCAGTGTCTCACGTCCTCTGGGTCTCTGGGTCTCTGAGTCTCAATGTCTCAGTGTCTCAGTGTCGCAGGGCCTCTGGGTCTCTCTGTCTCATGTCCTCTGGGTCTCTGGGTTTCTGAGTCTCAACGTCTCAGTGTCTCAGAGTCTCAGGGTCTCAGGGCCTCTGGGTCTCTGTGTCTCAGTGTCTCAGGGTCTCTGCGTCTCTGCGTCTCAGGGTCTCAGGGCCTCTGTGTGTCATGGTCTCAGTGTCACAGGGTCTCAGGGCCTCAGGGTCTCAGGGTCTCTGGGTCTCTGTGTCTCAGGGTCTCAGGGCCTCTGGGTCTCTGGGTCTCATTGTCTCAGGGTCACAGGGCCTCTGGGTCTCTGGGTCTCTGAGTCACAGTGTTTCAGTGTCTCAGGGTCTCAGGGCTTCATGCGTCTCTGGGTCTCAATGTCTCAGTGTCTCGGTGACTCAGTGTCTCAGGGTCTTAGGGCCTCTGGATCTCTAGGTCTCTGAGTCTCAATGTGTCAGTGTCTCAGGGTCTCAGGGCTTCTGTGTCTCAGTGTCTCAGTGTCTCAGGGCCTCATGCGTCTCTGGGTCTCAATGTCTCAGTGTCTCAGTGTCTCAGGGTCTCAGGGCCTCTGGGTCGCTGGGTCTCAATGTCTCAGTGTCTCAGGGTGTCTGGGTCTCAGGGTCTCAGAGCCTTTGGGTCTCTGGGTGTCTGAGTCTCAATGTCTCAGTGTCTCAGTGTCTCAGGGTCTCAGGGCCTCAGGGTCTCAGGGTCTGAGGGTCTCAGGGTCTCTGTGTCTCAGTGTCTCAGTGTCTCAGGGTCTCTGATTCTCAGTGTCTCAGTGTCTCAGGGTCTTAGGGTCTCAGGGCCTCTGGGTCTCTGGGTCTCAGTGTCTCAGTGTCTCAGGGCCTCTGGGTCTCAGGGTCTCAAAGTCTCAGGGACTCAGGGCCGCTGGGTCTCAGGGTCTCAGTGTCACAGGGCCTCAGGGTCTCAGGGCCTCTGGGCCTCAGGGTCTGAGGGCCTCTGTGTCTCAGTGTCTCAGTGTCTCACGTCCTCTGGGTCTCTGGGTCTCTGAGTCTCAATGTCTCAGTGTCTCAGGGTCTCAGGGCATCTGGGTCTCTGTGTCACAGGGTCTCAGGGTCTCAGGGCATCTGGGTCTCAGGGTCTCTGGGTCTCTGTGTCTCAGGGTCTCAGGGCCTCTGGGTCTCTGGGTCTCAGTGTCCCAGGGTCACAGGGCCTCTGGGTTTCTGTGTCTCAGGGTCTCAATATCTCTGGGTCTCAGGGTCTCAGGGTCTAAGGGCCTCTGGGTCTCTGAGTCTCAGTGTCTCTGAGTCTCAGTGTCTCATGTCCTCTGGGTGTCTTGTTTTCTGAGTCTCAACGTCTCAGTGTCTCAGAGTCCCAGGGTCTCAGGGCATGTGGGTCTCCGTGTCTCAGGGTCTCTCGGTCTCTGGGTCTCTGTGTCTCAGTGTCTCAGGGCCTCTGGGTCTCTGGGTCTCAGTGTCTCAGGGTCACAGGGCCTCCGGGTCTCTGTGTCTCATGTTCTCAGGGTCTCAGGGCCTCTGGGTCTGAATGTCTCAGTGTCTCACGGTCTCAGGGCCTCTGGGCCTCAGGGTCTCTGGGTCTCTGTGTCTCAGGGTCTCAGGGTCTCAGGGCCTCTGGGTCTCTGTGTCTCACTGTCTCAGGGTCTCAGGGCCCCTGGGTCACTGTGTCTCAGGGTCTCAGAGCCGTTGGGTCTATGGGTCTCAGTGTCTCAGGGCCTCTAGTTCTCAGGATGTCAGGGTCTCTGTGTCTCAGGGTCTTAGGGCCTCTGGGTCTTTGGGTCTCAGTGTCTCAGGGTCTCAACGCCTCTGGGTCTCTATGTCTCAGTGTCTCAGTGTCGCAGGGTCTCAGGGCCTCAGGGACTCTGGGCCTCTGGGTCTCTGAGTCTCAATATCTCAGTGTCTCAGTGTCTCTGGGTCAGGGTCTCAGGGCCTCTGGGTCTCTGTGTCTCAGTGACTCAGGGTCTCAAGGCCTCCGGGTCTCTGAGTCTCAATGTCTCAGTGTCTCAGTGTGTCAGGGTCCCAGGGTCTCAGGGCCTCTGGGCCTCAGGGTCTCTGAATCTCAATGTCTCAGTGTCTCAGTGTCCCAGGTTCTCAGGACCTCTGGGTCTCAGTGTATCAGGGTCTCAGGGCCTCTGTGTCTCAGGGTCTCAGCGCCTCTGGGTCTCTGGGTCTCTGTGTCTCTGAGTCTCAATGTCTCAGTGTCTCTGGGTCCCAGGGTCTCAGGACCTCTGGGTCTCAGGGTCACAGTTTATCAGAGTCTCAGGGCCTCTCCGTCTCTCGGTCTCAATGTCTCAGTGTCTCAGGGTCTCAGGGCCTCTGGGTCTCTGTGTCTCAGTGCCTCAGGGACACAGGCCCTCTGGGTCTCTTGGTCTCCGAGTCTCAATGTCTCAGTGTGTCAGTGTCTCAGGGTCACAGGGCCTCTGTGTCTCAGTGTCTCAGTGTCTCAGGTCCTCTGGGTCTCTGGGTCTCTGGGTCTCTGAGTCTCAAAGTCTCAGTGTCTCAGGGTCTCAGTGTCTCAGGGCCTCTGGGTCTCAGGGCCACTGGGTCTCAGCGTCCCAGTGTCTCAGCGTCTCAGGGCCTCTGGGTCTCTGGGACTCAATGTCTCAGTGTCTCAGGGTCACAGGGTCTCAAGGTCTCAGGGCATCTGGTTCTCTGTGTCTCAGTGTCTCAGGTTCTCAGAGTCTCAGGGCCTCTGGGTCTCTGTGTCTCAGGGTCTCAGGTTCTCAGGCCCTCTGGGTCTCTGGGTCTCAGTGTCACAGGGTCTCAGGTCCTTTGGGTCTCAGGGTCTCAGTGACTCACGGACTCAGGGCCTCTGGGTCTGTGTGTCTCAGGGTCTCAGGGCCTCTGGGTCTGTGTGTCTCAGGGCCTCTAGGTCTCTGGGTCTCAGTGTCGCAGGGTCTCAGGGTCTGTGTGTCTCTGGGTCTCTGAGTCTCAATGTCTCAGGGTCTCAGGTTCTCAGGGCCTCTGGGTCTCTCTGTCTTATGTCCTCTGGGTCTCTGGGTTTCTGAGTCTCAATGTCTCAGTGTCTCAGAGTCTCAGGGCCTCTGGGTCTCTGTGTCTCAGGGTCTCAGGACCTCTGGGTCTCTGGGTCTCTGAGTCTCAATGTCTCAGTGTCTCAGTGTCTTAGGGTCTCAGAGCCTTTGGGTCTCTGGGTCTCAGGGACTCAGGACCTCTGGGTCTCTGTGTCTCAGTGTCTCATGGTCTCAGGGTCTCTGGGTCTCTGGGTCTCAATGTCTCAGTGTCTCAGTGTCTCAGTGTCTCGGGTTCTCTGGGTCTCTGAGTCTCAATGTCTCAGTATCTCAGTGTCTCAGGGTCTCAGGACCTCTGGGTCTCTGAGTCTCAGTGTCTCAGTGTCTTAGGGCCTCTGGGTTTCTGTGTCTCAGTGTCTCAGGGCCTCTGGGTCTCTGGTTCGCAGTGTCTCAGGGTCTCAGGGCCTCTGGGTATCTGTGTCTCAGGATCTCAGGGCCTCTCAGTCTCTGGGACTCACTGTCTCAGGGTCTCTGGGCCTCTGGGTCTCAGGGACTAAGGGTCTCAGGGTCTCAATGTCTCAGGGTCTCAGGGTCTCTGGATCTCGGTGAATAAGTGTCTCAGGTCCTCTGGGTCTCAGGGCCTCAGGGCCTCGGGGTCTCAGGCTCTCAGAGTCTCAGGATCTCAGGGCCTGTGGGTGTCAGGGTCTCAGGGTCTCAGTGTCACAGGGCCTCAGGGACTCAGGGCCTGTGGGTCTCAGGGTCTCAGGGTCTCTGGGTCTCTGTGTCTCACGGTCTCAGGGCCTCTGGGTCTCTGTGTCTCTGGTTCTCAGGGTCTCAGGGTCTCAGGGCCTCTGGGTCTCTGTGTCTCTGGTTCTCAGGGTCTCAGGGTCTCAGGGCCTCATGCGTCTCTGGGTCTCAATGTCTTCGTGTCTCAGTGACTCAGTGTCTCAGTGTCTCAGGGTCTCAGGGCTTCTGGATCTCTGGGTCTCTGAGTCTCAATGTCTCAGTGTCTCAGTGTCTCAGTGTCTCATGTCCTCTGGGTCTCTGGGTCTCTGAGTCTCAATGTCTCTGGGTCTCAGGGTCTCAGGGTCTCAGGGCCTCTGGGTCTCTGCGTCTCAATGTCTCAGAGTCCCAGGGTCTCAGGGCATCTGGGTCTCAGGGTCTCTGTGTCTCAGTGTCTCAGGGTCTCAGGACCTCTGGGTCTCTGAGTCTCAGTGACTCAGGGCCTCTGGGTCTCAGGGTCTCAGGGGCTCTGGTTCTCTGTGTCTCAGTGTCTCAGGGTCTCAGGACCTCTGGGTCTCTGGGTCTCTGAGTCTCAGTGTCTCTGTGTCTCAGGGTCTCAGGGCCTCATGCGTCTCTGGGTCTCAATGTCTCAGTGTCTCAGTGACTCAGTGTCTCAGTGTCTCAGGGTCTCAGGGCCTCTGGATCTCTGGGTCTCTGAGTCTAAATGTCTCAGTGTCTCAGGGTCTCAGGGCCTCTGTGTCTCAGTGTCTCAGTGTCTCAGTGTCTCACGTCCTCTGGATCTCTGGGTCTCTGAGTCTCAATGTCTCTGGGTCTCAGGGTCTCAGGACCTCTGGGTCTCTGGGTCTCAATGTGTCAGTGTCTCAGGGTCTCAGGGCCTCTTGGTCTCTGGGTCTCTGAGTCTCAATGTCTCAGTGTCTCAGTGTCTCAGGGTCTCAGTGCCTCTGGGTCTCTGTCTCTCAGGGCCTCTGGGTCTCTGTGTCTCAGTGTCTCAGGGTCTCAGGGCCTCTGGGTCTCTGGGTCTCTGAGTCTCAGTGTCTCAGTGCCTGAGGTTCTTAGGGCCTCTGGGTCTCTGGGACTCAATGTCTCAGGGTCTCAGGGCCTCTGGGTCTCAGGGACTCAGGGTCTCAGGGTCTCAATGTCTCAGGGTCTCAGCGCCTCTTGGTCTCAGTGACTCAGTGTCTCTGTGCCTCAGGGTCTTAGGGTCTCAGGGCCTCTGGGTCTCCCTGTCTCAGTGTCTCAGGGTCTCAGGGCCTCTGGGTCTCAGGGTCTCAGTGTCTCAGTGTCTTAAGTCCTCTGGGTCTCTGAGTCTCAATGTCTCAGTGTCACATTGTCTCAGTGTCTCATGTCCTCTGGGTCTCTGGGTCTCTGTCTCTCTGAGTCTCAATGTCTCTGAGTCTCAGCGTCTCAGTGTCTCAGGGTCTCTGTGTCTCAGTGTCTCAGTGTCTCACGTCCTCTGGGTCTCTGGGTCTCTGGGTCTCAAAGTCTCAGTATCTCAGGGTCCCAGGGCCTCTGGGTCTTTGTGTCTCAGGGCATCTGGGTCTCTGTGTCTTTTTGTCTCAGTGTCGCAGGGCCTCTGGGTCTCTCTGTCTCATGTCCTCTGAGTCTCTGGGTTTCTGAGTCTCAATGTCTCAGTGTCTCAGGTTCTCAGGGTCTCATGGCCTCTGGGTCTCAGGGTCTCAGGGTATCAGGGCCTCTGGGACTCAGGGTCTCAGTGTCTCTGGGACTAAGGGCATCTGGGTCTGTGTGTCTCATGGTCTCAGGGCCTCTGGGTCTCTGGGTCTCTGAGTCTCAATGTCGCAGTGTCTCAGTGTCTCAGGGTCTCAGGGCCTCTGGGTCTCAGCGTCTCAGTGTCTCAGGATCTCAGGGCCTCTGGGTCTCGGGGCCTCTGGGTCTCTGGGTCTCAGTGTCTCAGGGTCTCAGGGCCTTTGGGTCTCTGGGTCTCTGAGTCTCAATGTCTTAGTGTCTCAGTGTCTCAGGGTCTCAGGGCCTCTGGGTCTCTGTGTCTCAGGGTCTCAGGACCTCAGGGTCTCAGGGCCTCTGGGTCTCTGTGTCTCAGGGTCTCAGGACCTCTGGGTCTCAGGGTCTCAGTGTCTCATGGTCTCAGGGGCTCTGGGTCTCTGGGTCTCAATGTCTCAGTGTCTCAGGGTCTCAGAGCCTCTGGGTCTACGCGTCTCAGTGTCTCTGTGTCTCAGTGTCTCGGGTTCTCTGGGTCTCTGTGTCTCTGTGTCTCAGTGTCTCCGGGTCTCAGGGCCTCAGCGTCTCAGTGTCTCAGGGTCTCTGGGTCTCTTTATCTCCGTATCTCAGGGCCTCTGTGTCTCTGTGTCTCAGGGTCTCAGGGTCTTAGGGCCTCTGGGTCTCAGGGTCTCTGTGTCTCAGGTTCTCAGAGTCTCAGGGCCTCTGGGTCCCTGTGTCTCAGGGTCTCAGTGCCTCTGGGTCTCATGGTCTCAGTGCCTCTGGGTCTCAGGGCCTCTGGGTCTCAGTGTCTCAGGCACTCAGGCCCTCTGGGTCTCTGGGTCTCTGAGTCTCAGTGTCTAAGGGTCTCAGGACCTCTGCGTCTCTGTGTCTCAGTGTCTCAGGGTCTCCTGGTCTCTGGGTCTCTGAGTCTCAATGTCTCAGTGTCTCAGTGCCTCAGTGTCTAAGGGCCTTTGGGTCTCTGTGTCTCAGGTCTCAGGGTCTCAGGGACTCACCGTCTCAGTGTCTCAGGGTCTCTGGGTCTCAGTATCTCAGTATCTCAGGGCCTCTGGGTCTCAGGGTCTCAGGGTCTCAGGGTCTCTAGGTCTCAGTATATCTGTAACTCAGGGCCTCTGGGTCTCTGTGTCTCAGGGCCTCAGGGTCTCAGTGTCTCAGGGCCTCTTGGTCTCTGGGTCTCTGTGTCTCAGGTTCTCAGATTCTCAGGGCCTCTGGGTCTCTGTGTCTCAGGGTCTCAGGGTCTCAGGGCCTCTGGGTCTCTGGGTCTCTGAGTCTCAATGTCTCAGTGTCTCAGGGTCTCAACGCCTCTGGGTCTCTATGTCTCAGTGTCTCAGTGTCGCAGGGTCTCAGGGCCTCAGGGACTCTGGGCCTCTGGGTCTCTGAGTCTCAATATCTCAGTGTCTCAGTGTCTCTGGGTCAGGGTCTCAGGGCCTCTGGGTCTCTGTGTCTCAGTGACTCAGGGTCTCAAGGCCTCCGGGTCTCTGAGTCTCAATGTCTCAGTGTCTCAGTGTGTCAGGGTCCCAGGGTCTCAGGGCCTCTGGGCCTCAGGGTCTCTGAATCTCAATGTCTCAGTGTCTCAGTGTCCCAGGTTCTCAGGACCTCTGGGTCTCAGTGTATCAGGGTCTCAGGGCCTCTGTGTCTCAGGGTCTCAGCGCCTCTGGGTCTCTGGGTCTCTGTGTCTCTGAGTCTCAATGTCTCAGTGTCTCTGGGTCCCAGGGTCTCAGGACCTCTGGGTCTCAGGGTCACAGTTTATCAGAGTCTCAGGGCCTCTCCGTCTCTCGGTCTCAATGTCTCAGTGTCTCAGGGTCTCAGGGCCTCTGGGTCTCTGTGTCTCAGTGCCTCAGGGACACAGGCCCTCTGGGTCTCTTGGTCTCCGAGTCTCAATGTCTCAGTGTGTCAGTGTCTCAGGGTCACAGGGCCTCTGTGTCTCAGTGTCTCAGTGTCTCAGGTCCTCTGGGTCTCTGGGTCTCTGAGTCTCAATGTCTCAGTGTCTCAGGGTCTCAGTGTCTCAGGGCCTCTGGGTCTCAGGGCCACTGGGTCTCAGCGTCCCAGTGTCTCAGCGTCTCAGGGCCTCTGGGTCTCTGGGACTCAATGTCTCAGTGTCTCAGGGTCACAGGGTCTCAAGGTCTCAGGGCATCTGGTTCTCTGTGTCTCAGTGTCTCAGGTTCTCAGAGCCTCAGGGCCTCTGGGTCTCTGTGTCTCAGGGTCTCAGGTTCTCAGGCCCTCTGGGTCTCTGGGTCTCAGTGTCACAGGGTCTCAGGTCCTTTGGGTCTCAGGGTCTCAGTGACTCACGGACTCAGGGCCTCTGGGTCTGTGTGTCTCAGGGTCTCAGGGCCTCTGGGTCTGTGTGTCTCAGGGCCTCTAGGTCTCTGGGTCTCAGTGTCGCAGGGTCTCGGGGTCTGTGTGTCTCTGGGTCTCTGAGTCTCAATGTCTCAGGGTCTCAGGGTCTCAGGGCCTCTGGGTCTCTGATCTCAATGTCTCAGTGTCTCAGTGTCGCAGGGCCTCTGGGTCTCTCTGTCTTATGTCCTCTGGGTCTCTGGGTTTCTGAGTCTCAATGTCTCAGTGTCTCAGAGTCTCAGGGCCTCTGGGTCTCTGTGTCTCAGGGTCTCAGGACCTCTGGGTCTCTGGGTCTCTGAGTCTCAATGTCTCAGTGTCTCAGTGTCTCAGTGTCTCAGGGTCTCAGGGCCTTTGGGTCTCTGGGTCTCTGAGTCTCAATGTGTCAGTGTCTCAGTGTCTCAGGGTCTCAGGGCCTCTGGGTCTCTGTGTCTCAGTGTCTCATGGTCTCAGGGTCTCTGGGTCTCTGGGTCTCAATGTCTCAGTGTCTCAGGGTCTCAGAGCCTCTGGGTCTACGCGTCTCTGGGACTCAGTGTCTCAGTGTCTCAGTGTCTCGGGTTCTCTGGGTCTCTGAGTCTCAATGTCTCAGTATCTCAGTGTCTCAGGGTCTCAGGACCTCTGGGTCTCTGAGTCTCAGTGTCTCAGTGTCTTAGGGCCTCTGGGTTTCTGTGTCTCAGTGTCTCAGGGCCTCTGGGTCTCTGGTTCGCAGTGTCTCAGGGTCTCAGGGCCTCTGGGTATCTGTGTCTCCGGATCTCAGGGCCTCTCAGTCTCTGGGACTCACTGTCTCAGGGTCTCCGGGCCACTGGGTCTCAGGGACTAAGGGTCTCAGGGTCTCAATGTCTCAGGGTCTCAGGGTCTCTGGGTCTCGGTGAATAAGTGTCTCAGGTCCTCTGGGTCTCAGGGCCTCAGGGCCTCTGGGTCTCAGGCTCTCAGAGTCTCAGGATCTCAGGGCCTGTGGGTGTCAGGGTCTCAGTGTCTCAGTGTCACAGGGCCTCAGGGACTCAGGGCCTGTGGGTCTCAGGGTCTCAGGGTCTCTGGGTCTCTGTGTCTCACGGTCTCAGGGCCTCTGGGTCTCTGTGTCTCTGGTTCTCAGGGTCTCAGGGTCTCAGGGCCTCTGGGTCTCTGTGTCTCTGGTTCTCAGGGTCTCAGGGTCTCAGGGCCTCATGCGTCTCTGGGTCTCAATGTCTTCGTGTCTCAGTGACTCAGTGTCTCAGTGTCTCAGGGTCTCAGGGCCTCTGGATCTCTGGGTCTCTGAGTCTCAATGTCTCAGTGTCTCAGTGTCTCAGTGTCTCACGTCCTCTGGGTATCTGGGTCTCTGAGTCTCAATGTCTCTGGGTCTCAGGGTCTCAGGGTCTCAGGGCCTCTGGGTCTCTGCGTCTCAATGTCTCAGTTTCTCAGTGTCGCAGGGCCTCTGGGTCTCTCTGTCTCATGTCCTCTGGGTCTCTGGGTTTCAGAGTCTCAACGTCTCAGTGTCTCAGTGTCTCAGGACCTCTGGGTCTCTGTGTCTCAGTGTCTCATGGTCTCAGGGTCTCTGGGTCTCTGGGTCTCAATGTCTCAGTGTCTCAGGGTCTCAGAGCCTCTGGGTCTACGCGTCTCTGGGACTCAGTGTCTCAGTGTCTCAGTGTCTCGGGTTCTCTGGGTCTCTGAGTCTCAATGTCTGAGTATCTCAGTGTCTCAGGGTCTCAGGACCTCTGGGTCTCTGAGTCTCAGTGTCTCAGTGTCTTAGGGCCTCTGGGTTTCTGTGTCTCAGTGTCTCAGGGCCTCTGGGTCTCTGGTTCGCAGTGTCTCAGGGTCTCAGGGCCTCTGGGTATCTGTGTCTCCGGATCTCAGGGCCTCTCAGTCTCTGGGACTCACTTTCTCAGGGTCTCCGGGCCACTGGGTCCCAGGGACTAAGGGTCTCAGGGTCTCAATGTCTCAGGGTCTCAGGGTCTCTGGGTCTCGGTGAATAAGTGTCTCAGGTCCTCTGGGTCTCAGGGCCTCAGGGCCTCTGGGTCTCAGGCTCTCAGAGTCTCAGGATCTCAGGGCCTGTGGGTGTCAGGGTCTCAGTGTCTCAGTGTCACAGGGCCTCAGGGACTCAGGGCCTGTGGGTCTCAGGGTCTCAGGGTCTCTGGGTCTCTGTGTCTCACGGTCTCAGGGCCTCTGGGTCTCTGTGTCTCTGGTTCTCAGGGTCTCAGGGTCTCAGGGCCTCTGGGTCTCTGTGTCTCTGGTTCTCAGGGTCTCAGGGTCTCAGGGCCTCATGCGTCTCTGGGTCTCAATGTCTTCGTGTCTCAGTGACTCAGTGTCTCAGTGTCTCAGGGTCTCAGGGCCTCTGGATCTCTGGGTCTCTGAGTCTCAATGTCTCAGTGTCTCAGTGTCTCAGTGTCTCACGTCCTCTGGGTATCTGGGTCTCTGAGTCTCAATGTCTCTGGGTCTCAGGGTCTCAGGGTCTCAGGGCCTCTGGGTCTCTGCGTCTCAATGTCTCAGTTTCTCAGTGTCGCAGGGCCTCTGGGTCTCTCTGTCTCATGTCCTCTGGGTCTCTGGGTTTCAGAGTCTCAACGTCTCAGTGTCTCAGTGTCTCAGGACCTCTGGGTCTCTGTGTCTCAGTGTCTCATGGTCTCAGGGTCTCTGGGTCTCTGGGTCTCAATGTCTCAGTGTCTCAGGGTCTCAGAGCCTCTGGGTCTACGCGTCTCTGGGACTCAGTGTCTCAGTGTCTCAGTGTCTCGGGTTCTCTGGGTCTCTGAGTCTCAATGTCTCAGTATCTCAGTGTCTCAGGGTCTCAGGACCTCTGGGTCTCTGAGTCTCAGTGTCTCAGTGTCTTAGGGCCTCTGGGTTTCTGTGTCTCAGTGTCTCAGGGCCTCTGGGTCTCTGGTTCGCAGTGTCTCAGGGTCTCAGGGCCTCTGGGTATCTGTGTCTCCGGATCTCAGGGCCTCTCAGTCTCTGGGACTCACTGTCTCAGGGTCTCCGGGCCACTGGGTCCCAGGGACTAAGGGTCTCAGGGTCTCAATGTCTCAGGGTCTCAGGGTCTCTGGGTCTCGGTGAATAAGTGTCTCAGGTCCTCTGGGTCTCAGGGCCTCAGGGCCTCTGGGTCTCAGGCTCTCAGAGTCTCAGGATCTCAGGGCCTGTGGGTGTCAGGGTCTCAGTGTCTCAGTGTCACAGGGCCTCAGGGACTCAGGGCCTGTGGGTCTCAGGGTCTCAGGGTCTCTGGGTCTCTGTGTCTCACGGTCTCAGGGCCTCTGGGTCTCTGTGTCTCTGGTTCTCAGGGTCTCAGGGTCTCAGGGCCTCATGCGTCTCTGGGTCTCAATGTCTTCGTGTCTCAGTGACTCAGTGTCTCAGTGTCTCAGGGTCGCAGGGCCTCTGGATCTCTGGGTCTCTGAGTCTCAATGTCTCAGTGTCTCAGTGTCTCAGTGTCTCACGTCCTCTGGGTCTCTGGGTCTCTGAGTCTCAATGTCTCTGGGTCTCAGGGTCTCAGGGTCTCAGGGCCTCTGGGTCTCTGCGTCTCAATGTCTCAGTTTCTCAGTGTCGCAGGGCCTCTGGGTCTCTCTGTCTCATGTCCTCTGGGTCTCTGGGTTTCAGAGTCTCAACGTCTCAGTGTCTCAGAGTCTCAGGGTCTCAGGGCCTCTGGGTCTTTGTGTCTCAGTGTCTCAGAGTCCCAGGGTCTCAGGGCATCTGGGTCTCAGGGTCTCTGTGTCTCAGTGTCTCAGGGTCTCAGGGCATCTGGGTCTCAATGTCTCTGTGTCTCAGTGTCTCAGGGTCTCAGGACCTCTGGGTCTCTGGGTCTCTGTGTCTCAGTGTCTCAGGGTCTCAGGACCTCTGGGTCTCTGGGTCTCTGAGTCTCAGTGTCTCAGGGTCTCAGGGCCTCTAGCGTCTCTGGGTCTCAATGTCTCAGTGTCTCAGTGACTCAGTGTCTCAGTGACTCAGGGTCTCAGGGCCTCTGGATCTCTGGATCTCTGAGTCTAAATGTCTCAGTGTCTCAGGGTCTCAGGGCCTCTGTGTCTCAGTGTCTCAGTGTCTCACGTCCTCTGGATCTCTGGGTCTCTGAGTCTCAATGTCTCTGGGTCTCAGGGTCTCAGGACCTCTGGGTCTCTGGGTCTCAATGTGTCAGTGTCTCAGGGCCTCTTCGTCTCTGGGTCTCTGAGTCTCAATGTCTCAGTGTCTCAGTGTCTCAGGGTCTCAGGGCCTTTGGGTCTCTGTCTCTCAGGGCCTCTGGGTCTCTGTGTCTCAGTGTCTCAGGGTCTCAGGACCTCTGGGTTTCTGGGTCTCTGAGTCTCAGTGTCTCAGTGCCTGAGGTTCTTAGGGCCTCTGGGTCTCTGGGACTCAATGTCTCAGGGTCTCAGGGTCTCTGGGTCTCAGGGACTCAGGGTCTCAGGGTCTCAATGTCTCAGGGTCTCAGGGCCTCTGGGTCTCCCTGTCTCAGTGTCTCAGGGTCTCAGGGCCTCTGGGTCTCAGGGTCTCAGTGTCTCAGTATCTTAGGTCCTCTGGGTCTCTGAGTCTCAATGTCTCAGTGTCACATTGTCTCAGTGTCTCATGTCCTCTGGGTCTCTGGGTCACTGTGTCTCTGAGTCTCAATGTCTCTGAGTCTCAGCGTCTCAGTGTCTCAGGGTCTCTGTGTCTCAGTGTCTCAGTGTCTCACGTCCTCTGGGTCTCTGGGTCTCTGGGACTCAAAGTCTCAGTATCTCAGGGTCCCAGGGCCTCTGGGTCTTTGTGTCTCAGGGCATCTGGGTCTCTGTGTCTTTTTGTCTCAGTGTCGCAGGGCCTCTGGGTCTCTCTGTCTGATGTCCTCTGAGTCTCTGGGTTTCTGAGTCTCAATGCTTCAGTGTCTCAGAGTCTCAGGGTCTCAGGGCCTCTGGGTCTCTGTGTCTCAGTGTCTCAGGGTCTCAGGGCATCTGGCTCTCTGTGTCTCAGGGTCTCAGGGCCTCTGGGTCTCAGGGTCTCAGTATCACAGGTTCTCAGGGTCTCATGGCCTCTGGGTCTCAGGGTCTCAGGGTATCAGGGCCTCTGGGACTCAGGGTCTCAGTGTCTCTGGGACTAAGGGCATCTGGGTCTGTGTGTCTCATGGTCTCAGGGCCTCTGGGTCTCTGGGTCTCTGAGTCTCAATGTCTCAGTGTCTCAGTGTCTCAGGGTCTCAGGGCCTCTGGGTCTCAGCGTCTCAGTGTCTCAGGGTCTCAGGGCCTCTGGGTCTCGGGGCCTCTGGGTCTCTGGGTCTCAGTGTCTCAGGGTCTCAGGGCCTTTGGGTCTCTGGATCTCTGAGTCTCAATGTCTTAGTGTCTCAGTGTCTCAGGGTCTCAGGGTCTCAGGGCCTCTGGGTCTCTGTGTCTCAGGGTCTCAGTGTCTCATGGTCTCAGGGCCTCTGGGTCTCTGGGTCTCAATGTCTCAGGGTCTCAGAGCCTCTGGGTCTACGCGTCTCAGTGTCTCTGTGTCTCAGTGTCTCGGGTTCTCTGGGTCTCTGTGTCTCTGTGTCTCAGTGTCTCAGGGTCTCAGGGCCTCAGAGTCTCAGTGCCTCAGGGTCTCTGGGTCTCTTTATCTCAGTATCTCAGGGCCTCTGTGTCTCTGTGTCTCAGGGTCTCAGGGCCTCTGGGTCTCAGGGTCTCTGTGTCTCAGGTTCTCAGAGTCTCAGGGCCTCTGGGTCCCTGTGTCTCAGGGTCTCAGTGCCTCTGGGTCTCATGGTCTCAGTGCCTCTGGGTCTCAGGACCTCTGGGTCTCAGTGTCTCAGGCACTCAGGCCCTCTGGGTCTCTGGGTCTCTGAGTCTCAGTGTCTCAGGGTCTCAGGACCTCTGCGTCTCTGTGTCTCAGTGTCTCAGGGTCTCCTGGTCTCTGGGTCTCTGAGTCTAAGTGTCTCAGTGTCTCAGGGCCTCTGGGTCTCTGTGTCTCAGGTCTCAGGGTCTCAGGGACTCAGCGTCTCAGTGTCTCAGGGTCTCTGGGTCTCAGTATCTCAGTATCTCAGGGCCTCTGGGTCTCAGTGTCTCAGGGCCTCAGGGTCTCAGTGTCTCAGGGCCTCTTGGTCTCTGGGTCTCTGTGTCTCAGGTTCTCAGATTCTCAGGGCTTCTGGGTCTCTGTGTCTCAGTGTCTCAGGGCCTCTGGGTCTCTGGGTCTCTGAGTCTCAATGTCTCAGTGTCTCAGGGTCTCAGCGCCTCTGGGTCTCTATGTCTCAGTGTCTCAGTGTCGCAGGGTCTCAGGGCCTCAGGGACTCAGGGCATCTGGGTCTCTGAGTCTCAATATCACAATGTCTCAGTGTCTCTGGGTCAGGGTCTCAGGGCCTCTGGGTCTCTGTATCTCAGTGACTCAGGGTCTCAAGGCCTCCGGGTCTCTGAGTCTCAATGTCTCAGTGTCTCAGTGTGTCAGGGTCCCAGGGTCTCAGGGCCTCTGGGCCTCAGGGTCTCTGAATCTCAATGTCTCAGTGTCTCAGTGTCCCAGGTTCTCAGGACCTCTGGGTCTCAGTGTATCAGGGTCTCAGGGCCTCTGTGTCTCAGGGTCTCAGCGCCTCTGGGTCTCTGTGTCTCTGAGTCTCAATGTCTCAGTGTCTCAGTGTCTCTGGGTCCCAGGCTCTCAGGACCTCTGGGTCTCAGGGTCACAGTTTATCAGAGTCTCAGGGCCTCTCCGTCTCTCGGTCTCAATGTCTCAGTGTCTCAGGGTCTCAGGGCCTCTGGGTCTCTGTGTCTCAGTGCCTCAGGGACACAGGCCCTCTGGGTCTCTTGGTCTCTGAGTCTCAATGTCTCAGTGTGTCAGTGTCTCAGGGTCACAGGGCCTCTGTGTCTCAGTGTCTCAGTGTCTCAGGTCCTCTGGGTCTCTGGGTCTCTGAGTCTCAATGTCTCAGTGTCTCAGGGTCTCAGTGCCTCAGGGCCTCTGGGTCTCAGGGTCTCAGCGCCTCTGGGTCTCTGTGTCTCTGAGTCTCAATGTCTCAGTGTCTCAGTGTCTCTGGGTCCCAGGGTCTCAGGACCTCTGGGTCTCAGGGTCACAGTTTGTCAGAGTCTCAGGGCCTCTCCGTCTCTCGGTCTCAATGTCTCAGTGTCTCAGGGTCTCAGGGCCTCTGGGTCTCTGTGTCTCAGTGCCTCAGGGACACAGGCCCTCTGGGTCTCTTGGTCTCTGAGTCTCAATGTCTCAGTGTGTCAGTGTCTCAGGGTCACAGGGCCTCTGTGTCTCAGTGTCTCAGTGTCTCAGGTCCTCTGGGTCTCTGGGTCTCTGAGTCTCAATGTCTCAGTGTCTCAGGGTCTCAGTGTTTCAGGGCCTCTGGGTCTCAGGGCCACTGGGTCTCAGTGTCCCAGTGTCTCAGCGTCTCAGGGCCTCTGGGTCTCTGGGACTCAATGTCTCAGTGTCTCAGGGTCACAGGGTCTCAAGGTCTCAGGGCATCTGGTTCTCTGTGTCTCAGTGTCTCAGGTTCTCAGAGTCTCAGGGCCTCTGGGTCTCTGTGTCTCAGGGTCTCAGGTTCTCAGGCCCTCTGGGTCTCCGGGTCTCAGTGTCACAGGGTCTCAGGTCCTTTGGGTCTCAGGGTCTCAGTGACTCACGGACTCAGGGCCTCTGGGTCTGTGTGTCTCAGGGTCTCAGGGCCTCTGGGTCTGTGTGTCTCAGGGCCTCTAGGTCTCTGGGTCTCAGTGTCGCAAGGTCTCAGGGTCTGTGTGTCTCTGGGTCTCTGAGTCTCAATGTCTCAGGGTCTCAGGGCCTCTGGGTCTCTGATCTCAATGTCTCAGTGTCTCAGAGTCTCAGGGCCTCTGGGTCTCTGTGTCTCAGGGTCTCAGGACCTCTGGGTCTCTGGGTCTCTGGGTCTCAATGTCTCAGTGTCTCAGGGTCTCAGGGCCTTTGGGTCTCTGGGTCTCTGAGTCTCAATGTCTCAGTCTCTCAGTGTCTCAGGGCCTCTGGGTCTCTGTGTCTCAGGTCTCAGGGTCTCAGGGACTCAGCGTCTCAGTGTCTCAGGGTCTCTGGGTCTCAGTATCTCAGGGCCTCTGGGTCTCAGGGTCTCAGGGTCTCTAGGTCTCAGTATATCTGTATCTCAGGGCCTCTGGGTCTCTGTGTCTCAGGGCCTCAGGGTCTCATTGTCTCAGGGCCTCTTGGTCTCTGGGTCTCTGTGTCTCAGGTTCTCAGATTCTCAGGGCTTCTGGGTCTCTGTGTCTCAGTGTCTCAGGGCCTCTGGGTCTCTGGGTCTCTGAGTCTCAATGTCTCAGTGTCTCAGGGTCTCAGCGCCTCTGGGTCTCTATGTCTCAGTGTCTCAGTGTCGCAGGGTCTCAGGGCCTCAGGGACTCAGGGCATCTGGGTCTCTGAGTCTCAATATCTCAGTGTCTCAGTGTCTCTGGGTCAGGGTCTCAGGGCCTCTGGGTCTCTGTATCTCAGTGACTCAGGGTCTCAAGGCCTCCGGGTCTCTGAGTCTCAATGTCTCAGTGTCTCAGTGTGTCAGGGTCCCAGGGTCTCAGGGCCTCTGGGCCTCAGGGTCTCTGAATCTCAATGTCTCAGTGTCTCAGTGTCCCAGGTTCTCAGGACCTCTGGGTCTCAGTGTATCAGGGTCTCAGGGCCTCTGTGTCTCAGGGTCTCAGCGCCTCTGGGTCTCTGTGTCTCTGAGTCTCAATGTCTCAGTGTCTCAGTGTCTCTGGGTCCCAGGCTCTCAGGACCTCTGGGTCTCAGGGTCACAGTTTATCAGAGTCTCAGGGCCTCTCCGTCTCTCGGTCTCAATGTCTCAGTGTCTCACGGTCTCAGGGCCTCTGGGTCTCTGTGTCTCAGTGCCTCAGGGACACAGGCCCGCTGGGTCTCTTGGTCTCTGAGTCTCAATGTCTCAGTGTGTCAGTGTCTCAGGGTCACAGGGCCTCTGTGTCTCAGTGTCTCAGTGTCTCAGGTCCTCTGGGTCTCTGGGTCTCTGAGTCTCAATGTCTCAGTGTCTCAGGGTCTCAGTGTCTCAGGGCCTCTGGGTCTCAGGGTCTCAGCGCCTCTGGGTCTCTGTGTCTCTGAGTCTCAATGTCTCAGTGTCTCAGTGTCTCTGGGTCCCAGGGTCTCAGTGTCTCTGGGTCTCAGGGTCACAGTTTATCAGAGTCTCAGGGCCTCTCCGTCTCTCGGTCTCAATGTCTCAGTGTCTCAGGGTCTAAGGGCCTCTGGGTCTCTGTGTCTCAGTGCCTCAGGGACACAGGCCCTCTGGGTCTCTTGGTCTCTGTGTCTCAATGTCTCAGTGTGTCAGTGTCTCAGGGTCACAGGGCCTCTGTGTCTCAGTGTCTCAGGTCCTCTGGGTCTCTGGGTCTCTGAGTCTCAATGTCTCAGTGTCTCAGTGTCTCTGGGTCCCAGGGTCTCAGGACCTCTGGGTCTCAGGGTTACAGTTTATCAGAGTCTCAGGGTCTCTCCGTCTCTCGGTCTCAATGTCTCAGTGTCTCAGGGTCTCAGGGCCTCTGGGTCTCTGTGTCTCAGTGCCTCAGGGACACAGGCCCTCTGGGTCTCTTGGTCTCTGAGTCTCAATGTCTCAGTGTGTCAGTGTCTCAGGGTCACAGGGCCTCTGTGTCTCAGTGTCTCAGTGTCTCAGGCCCTCTGGGTCTCTGGGTCTCTGAGTCTCAATGTCT
Source organism: Carcharhinus amblyrhynchos (assembly GCF_965287045.1). Lineage (NCBI taxonomy): Eukaryota > Metazoa > Chordata > Chondrichthyes > Carcharhiniformes > Carcharhinidae > Carcharhinus > Carcharhinus amblyrhynchos. The sequence goes on along the minus strand of NW_027650227.1, from coordinate 93,884 downwards.
CAGTGTCTCAGGGTCTCAGTGTCTCAGGGCCTCTGGGTCTCAGGGCCACTGGGTCTCAGCGTCCCAGTGTCTTAGCGTCTCAGGGCCTCTGGGTCTCTGGGACTCAATGTCTCAGTGTCTCAGGGTCACAGGGTCTCAAGGTCTCAGGGCATCTGGTTCTCTGTGTCTCAGTGTCTCAGGTTCTCAGAGTCTCAGGGCCTCTGGGTCTCTGTGTCTCAGGGTCTCAGGTTCTCAGGCCCTCTGGGTCTCTGGGTCTAAGTGTCACAGGGTCTCAGGTCCTTTGGGTCTCAGGGTCTCAGTGACTCACGGACTCAGGGCCTCTGGGTCTGTGTGTCTCAGGGTCTCAGTGCCTCTGGGTCTGTGTGTCTCAGGGCCTCTAGGTCTCTGGGTCTCAGTGTCGCAAGGTCTCAGGGTCTGTGTGTCTCTGGGTCTCTGAGTCTCAATGTCTCAGGGTCTCAGGGTCTCAGGGCCTCTGGGTCTCTGATCTCAATGTCTCAGTGTCTCAGTGTCGCAGGGCCTCTGGGTCTCTCTGTCTTATGTCCTCTGGGTCTCTGGGTTTCTGAGTCTCAATGTCTCAGTGTCTCAGAGTCTCAGGGCCTCTGGGTCTCTGTGTCTCAGGGTCTCAGGGCCTTTGGGTCTCTGGGTCTCTGAGTCTCAGTGTCTCAGTGTCTCAGGGCCTCTGGTTCTCTGTGCCTCAGGGACACAGGACCTCTGGGTCTCAGTGTCTCAGTGTCTCATGGTCTCAGGGCCTCTGGGTCTCTGGGTCTCAACGTCTCAGTGTCTCAGGGTCTCAGAGCCTCTGGGTCTACGCGTCTCTGGGTCTCAGTGTCTCAGTGTCTCAGTGTCTCGGGTTCTCTGGGTCTCTGAGTCTCAATGTCTCAGTATCTCAGTGTCTCAGGGTCTCAGGACCTCTGGGTCTCTGAGTCTCAGTGTCTCAGTGTCTCAGGGCCTCTGGGTTTCTGTGTCTCAGTGTCTCAGGGCCTCTGGGTCTCTGGTTCGCAGTGTCTCAGGGTCTCAGGGCCTCTGGGTATCTGTGTCTCAGGATCTCAGGGCCTCTCAGTCTCTGGGACTCACTGTCTCAGGGTCTCCGGGCCTCTGGGTCTCAGGGACTAAGGGTCTCAGGGTCTCAATGTCTCAGGGTCTCAGGGTCTCTGGGTCTCGGTGAATAAGTGTCTCAGGTCCTCTGGGTCTCAGGGCCTCAGGGCCTCTGGGTCTCAGGCATTCAGAGTCTCAGGATCTCAGGGCCTGAGGGTGTCAGGGTCTCAGGGACTCAGGGACTCAGGGCATCTGGGTCTCTGAGTCTCAATATCTCAGTGTCTCAGTGTCTCTGGGTCAGGGTCTCAGGGCCTCTGGGTCTCTGTATCTCAGTGACTCAGGGTCTCAAGGTCTCCGGGTCTCTGAGTCTCAATGTCTCAGTGTCTCAGTGTGTCAGGGTCCCAGGGTCTCAGGGCCTCTGGGCCTCAGGGTCTCTGAATCTCAATGTCTCAGTGTCTCAGTGTCCCAGGTTCTCAGGACCTCTGGGTCTCAGTGTATCAGGGTCTCAGGGCCTCTGTGTCTCAGGGTCTCAGCGCCTCTGGGTCTCTGTGTCTCTGAGTCTCAATGTCTCAGTGTCTCAGGGTCTCAGGGTCTCAAGGTCTCAGGGCAACTGGTTCTCTGTGTCTCAGTGTCTCAGGTTCTCAGAGTCTCAGGGCCTCTGGGTCTCTGTGTCTCAGGGTCTCAGGTTCTCAGGCCCTCTGGGTCTCCGGGTCTCAGTGTCACAGGGTCTCTGGTCCTTTGGGTCTCAGGGTCTCAGTGACTCACGGACTCAGGGCCTCTGGGTCTGTGTGTCTCAGGGTCTCAGGGCCTCTGGGTCTGTGTGTCTCAGGGCCTCTAGGTCTCTGGGTCTCAGTGTCGCAAGGTCTCAGGGTCTGTGTGTCTCTGGGTCTCTGAGTCTCAATGTCTCAGGGTCTCAGGGCCTCTGGGTCTCTGTTGCAACTGTACACAACTCTGGTGCGACCGCACTTGGAGTACTGTGTGCAGTTCTGGTCCCCACATTACAGGAAGGATGTGGAGGCTTTGGAGAGGGTGCAGAGGAGGTTTACCAGGATGTTGCCTGGTATGCAGGGGAGGTCCTATGAGGAGAGACTGAGGGATTTGGGGTTGTTTTCACTGGAAAGAAGGCGGCTAAGAGGGGATCTTATAGAAACATATAAGATGATTAGAGGTTTAGATAGGGTGGATGGTGATAGCCTGTTTCCTCGGATGGAGAAATCTAGCACGAGGGGGCATGGCTTTAAATTAAGGGGGGGTAGTTATAGGACGGATGTCAGGGGCAGGTTCTTTACCCAGAGGGTGGTGAGGGACTGGAATGCCCTGCCTGCTGCAGTTGTAAATGCGCCTTGTTTGGGGGCGTTTAAGAGATTGGTGGATAGGTTTATGAACGAAAAAGGAGTGGTTTAGATTAGTGGGTCAATGTTTTTTTTAAAAAATAAGACTGGTCGGCGCAACATTGTGGGCCGAAGGGCCTGTTCCGCGCTGTAATGTTCTATGTTCTATGTTCTATGATCTCAATGTCTCAGTGTCTCAGTGTCGCAGGGCCTCTGGGTCTCTCTGTCTTATGTCCTCTGGGTCTCTGGGTTTCTGAGTCTCAATGTCTCAGTGTCTCAGAGTCTCAGGGCCTCTGGGTCTCTGTGTCTCAGGGTCTCAGGACCTCTGGGTCTCTGGGTCTCTGGGTCTCAATGTCTCAGTGTCTCAGTGTCTCAGGGTCTCTGGGCCTTTGGGTCTCTGGGTCTCTGAGTCTCAATGTCTCAGTGTCTCAGTGTCTCAGGGCCTCTGGGTCTCTGTGTCTCAGGTCTCAGGGTCTCAGGGACTCAGCGTCTCAGTGTCTCAGGGTCTCTGGGTCTCAGTATCTCAGTATCTCAGGGCCTCTGGGTCTCAGGGTCTCAGGGTCTCAGGGTCTCTAGGTCTCAGTATATCTGTATCTCAGGGCCTCTGGGTCTCTGTGTCTCAGGGCCTCAGGGTCTCAGTGTCTCAGGGCCTCTTGGTCTCTGGGTCTCTGTGTCTCAGGTTCTCAGATTGCCAGGGCTTCTGGGTCTCTGTGTCTCAGTGCCTCAGGGCCTCTGGGTCTCTGGGTCTCTGAGTCTCAATGTCTCAGTGTCTCAGGGTCTCAGCGCCTCTGGGTCTCTATGTCTCAGTGTCTCAGTGTCGCAGGGTCTCAGGGCCTCAGGGACTCAGGGCATCAGGGTCTCTGAGTCTCAATATCTCAGTGTCTCAGTGTCTCTGGGTCAGGGTCTCAGGGCCTCTGGGTCTCTGTATCTCAGTGACTCAGGGTCTCAAGGCCTCCGGGTCTCTGAGTCTCAATGTCTCAGTGTCTCAGTGTGTCAGGGTCCCAGGGTCTCAGGGCCTCTGGGCCTCAGGGTCTCTGAATCTCAATGTCTCAGTGTCTCAGTGTCCCAGGTTCTCAGGACCTCTGGGTCTCAGTGTATCAGGGTCTCAGGGCCTCTGTGTCTAAGGGTCTCAGCGCCTCTGGGTCTCTGTGTCTCTGAGTCTCAATGTCTCAGTGTCTCAGTGTCTCTGGGTCCCAGGGTCTCAGGACCTCTGGGTCTCAGGGTCACAGTTTATCAGAGTCTCAGGGCCTCTCCGTCTCTCGGTCTCAATGTCTCAGTGTCTCAGGGTCTCAGGGCCTCTGGGTCTCTGTGTCTCAGTGCCTCAGGGACACAGGCCCGCTGGGTCTCTTGGTCTCTGAGTCTCAATGTCTCAGTGTGTCAGTGTCTCAGGGTCACAGGGCCTCTGTGTCTCAGTGTCTCAGTGTCTCAGGTCCTCTGGGTCTCTGGGTCTCTGAGTCTCAATGTCTCAGTGTCTCAGGGTCTCAGTGTCTCAGGGCCTCTGGGTCTCAGGGTCTCAGCGCCTCTGGGTCTCTGGGTCTCTGAGTCTCAATGTCTCAGTGTCTCAGTGTCTCTGGGTCCCAGGGTCTCAGGGCCTCTGGGTCTCTGTGTCTCAGTGCCTCAGGGACACAGGCCCTCTGGGTCTCTTGGTCTCTGAGTCTCAATGTCTCAGTGTGTCAGTGTCTCAGGGTCACAGGGCCTCTGTGTCTCAGTGTCTCAGTGTCTCAGGTCCTCTGGGTCTCAGGGCCACTGGGTCTCAGCGTCCCAGTGTCTTAGCGTCTCAGGGCCTCTGGGTCTCTGGGACTCAATGTCTCAGTGTCTCAGGGTCTCAGGGTCTCAAGGTCTCAGGGCATCTGGTTCTCTGTGTCTCAGTGTCTCAGGTTCTCAGAGTCTCAGGGCCTCTGGGTCTCTGTGTCTCAGGGTCTCAGGTTCTCAGGCCCTCTGGGTCTCCGGGTCTCAGTGTCACAGGGTCTCAGGTCCTTTGGGTCTCAGGGTCTCAGTGACTCACGGACTCAGGGCCTCTGGGTCTGTGTGTCTCAGGGTCTCAGGGCCTCTGGGTCTGTGTGTCTCAGGGCCTCTAGGTCTCTGGGTCTCAGTGTCGCAAGGTCTCAGGGTCTGTGTGTCTCTGGGTCTCTGAGTCTCAATGTCTCAGGGTCTCAGGGTCTCAGGGCCTCTGGGTCTCAGGGTCTCAGGGTCTCAGGGTCTCTAGGTCTCAGTATATCTGTATCTCAGGGCCTCTGGGTCTCTGTGTCTCAGGGCCTCAGGGTCTCAGTGTCTCAGGGCCTCTTGGTCTCTGGGTCTCTGTGTCTCAGGTTCTCAGATTCTCAGGGCTTCTGGGTCTCTGTGTCTCAGTGTCTCAGGGCCTCTGGGTCTCTGGGTCTCTGAGTCTCAATGTCTCAGTGTCTCAGGGTCTCAGCGCCTCTGGGTCTCTATGTCTCAGTGTCTCAGTGTCGCAGGGTCTCAGGGCCTCAGGGACTCTGGGCCTCTGGGTCTCTGAGTCTCAATATCTCAGTGTCTCTCGGTCAGGGTCTCAGGGCCTCTGGGTCTCTGTGTCTCAGTGACTCAGGGTCTCAAGGCCTCCGGGTCTCTGAGTCTCAATGTCTCAGTGTCTCAGTGTGTCAGGGTCCCAGGGTCTCAGGGCCTCTGGGCCTCAGGGTCTCTGAATCTCAATGTCTCAGTGTCTCAGTGTCCCAGGTTCTCAGGACCTCTGGGTCTCAGTGTATCAGGGTCTCAGGGCCTCTGTGTCTCAGGGTCTCAGCGCCTCTGGGTCTCTGTGTCTCTGAGTCTCAATGTCTCAGTGTCTCAGTGTCTCTGGGTCCCAGTGTCTCAGGACCTCTGGGTCTCAGGGTCACAGTTTATCAGAGTCTCAGGGCCTCTCCGTCTCTCGGTCTCAATGTCTCAGTGTCTCAGGGTCTCAGGGCCTCTGGGTCTCTGTGTCTCAGTGCCTCAGGGACACATGCCCGCTGGGTCTCTTGGTCTCTGAGTCTCAATGTCTCAGTGTGTCAGTGTCTCAGGGTCACCGGGCCTCTGTGTCTCAGTGTCTCAGGTCCTCTGGGTCTCTGGGTCTCTGAGTCTCAATGTCTCAGTGTCTCAGGGTCTCAGTGTCTCAGGGCCTCTGGGTCTCAGGGTCTCAGCGCCTCTGGGTCTCTGGGTCTCTGAGTCTCAATGTCTCAGTGTCTCAGTGTCTCTGGGTCCCAGGGTCTCAGGACCTCTGGGTCTCAGGGTCACAGTTTATCAGAGTCTCAGGGCCTCTCCGTCTCTCGGTCTCAATGTCTCAGTGTCTCAGGGTCTCAGGGCCTCTGGGTCTCTGTGTCTCAGTGCCTCAGGGACACAGGCCCTCTGGGTCTCTTGGTCTCTGAGTCTCAATGTCTCAGTGTGTCAGTGTCTCAGGGTCACAGGGCCTCTGGGTCTCAGTGTCGCAAGGTCTCAGGGTCTGTGTGTCTCTGGGTCTCTGAGTCTCAATGTCTCAGGGTCTCAGGGTCTCAGGGCCTCTGGGTCTCTGTTCTCAATGTCTCAGTGTCTCAGTGTCGCAGGGCCTCTGAGTCTCTCTGTCTTATGTCCTCTGGGTCTCTGGGTTTCTGAGTCTCAATGTCTCAGTGTCTCAGAGTCTCAGGGCCTCTGGGTCTCTGTGTCTCAGGGTCTCAGGACCTCTGGGTCTCTGGGTCTCTGAGTCTCAATGTCTCAGTGTCTCAGTGTCTCAGGGTCTCAGGGCCTTTGGGTCTCTGGGTCTCTGAGTCTCAGTGTCTCAGTGTCTCAGTGTCTCAGGGCCTCTGCTTCTCTGTGCCTCAGGGACTCAGGACCTCTGGGTCTCAGTGTCTCATGGTCTCAGGGCCTCTGGGTCTCTGGGTCTCAATGTCTCACTGTCTCAGGGTCTCAGAGCCTCTGGGTCTACGCGTCTCTGGGTCTCGGTGTCTCAGTGTCTCAGTGTCTCGGGTTCTCTGGGTCTCTGAGTCTCAATGTCTCAGTATCTCAGTGTCTCAGGGTCTCAGGACCTCTGGGTCTCTGAGTCTCAGTGTCTCAGTGTCTCAGGGCCTCTGGGTTTCTGTGTCTCAGTGTCTCAGGGCCTCTGGGTCACTGGTTCGCAGTGTCTCAGGGTCTCAGGGCCTCTGGGTATCTGTGTCTCAGGATCTCAGGGCCTCTCAGTCTCTGGGACTCACTGTCTCAGGGTCTCCGGGCCTCCAGGTCTCAGGGACTAAGGGTCTCAGGGTCTCAATGTCTCAGGGTCTCAGGGTCTCTGGGTCTCGGTGAATAAGTGTCTCAGGTCCTCTGGGTCTCAGGGCCTCAGGGCCTCTGGGTCTCAGGCTCTCAGAGTCTCAGGATCTCAGGGCCTGTGGGTGTCAGGGTCTCAGGGTCTCAGTGTCACAGGGCCTCAGGGACTCAGGGCCTGTGGGTCTCAGGGTCTCAGGGTCTCTGGGTCTCTGTGTCTCACGGTCTCAGGGCCTCTGGGTCTCTGTGTCTCTGGTTCTCAGGGTCTCAGGGTCTTAGGGCCTCTGGGTCTCTGTGTCTCTGGTTCTCAGGGTCTCAGGGTCTCAGGGCCTCATGCGTCTCTGGGTCTCAATGTCTTCGTGTCTCAGTGACTCAGTGTCTCAGTGTCTCAGGGTCTCAGGGCCTCTGGATCTCTGGGTCTCCGAGTCTCAGTTTCTCAGTGTCTCAGTGTCTCAGGGCCTCTGTGTCTCAGTGTCTCACGTCCTCCGGGTCTCTGGGTCTCAAAGTCTCAGTATCTCAGGGTCCCAGGGCCTCTGGGTCTTTGTGTCTCAGGGCATCTGGGTCTCGTGTCTTAGTGCCTCAGTGTCGCAAGGCCTCTGGGTCTCTCTGTCTCATGTCCTCTGAGTCTCTGGGTTTCTGAGTCTCAGTGTCACAGTGTGTCAGGGTCTCAGGGCCTCTGGGTCTCTGTGTCTCAGTGTCTCAGGGTCTCAGGGCATCTGGCTCTCTGTGTCTCAGGGTCTCAGGGCCTCTGGGTCTCAGGGCCTCAGTATCACAGGGTCTCAGGGTCTCATGGCCTCTGGGTCTCAGGGTATCAGGGCCTCTGGGACTCAGGGTCTCAGTGTCTCAGGGACTAAGGGCATCTGGGTCTCTGGGTCTCAGGGTTTCAGGGCCTCTGGGCCTCTGGGTCTCTGAGTCTCAATGTCTCAGTGTCTCAGTGTCCCAGGTTCTCAGGACCTCTGGGTCTCAGTTTATCAGGGTCTCCGGGCCTCTGCATCTCTGGTTCTCAATGTCTCAGTGTCTCAGGGTCGCAGGGCCTCTGGGTCTCTGTGTCTCAGTGTCTCAGGGACTCAGGCCCTCTGGGTCTCTGGGTCTCTGAGTCTCAATGTCTCAGTGTGTCAGGGTCTCAGGGCCCCTGGATCTCAGTGTCCCAGGGCCACTGGGTCTCAGTGTCTCAGGGCCTCTGAGTCTCAATATCTCAGTGTCTCAGTGTCTCAGGGTCACAGGTTCTCAAGGTCTCAGGGCCTCTGGTTCTCTGTGTCTCAGTGTCTCAGGTTCTCAGAGTCTCAGGGCCTCTGGGTCTCTGGGTCTCTGTGTCTCAGGTTCTCAGAGTCTCAGGGCCTCTGTGTCTCTGTGTCTCAGGGTCTCAGTTTCTCAGGGCCTCTGGGTCTCCGGGTCTCAGTGTCACAGGGTCTCAGGTCCTTTGGGTCTCAGGGTCTCAGTGACTCAGGGACTCAGGGCCTCTGGGTCTGTGTGTCTCAGGGACTCAGGGCCTCTAGGTCTGTGTGTCTCAGGGCTTCTGGGTCTCTGAGTCTCAATGTCTCAGGGTCTCAGGGTCTCAGGGCCTCTGGGTCTCTGATCTCAATGTCTCAGTGTCTCAGTGAAGCAGGGCTTCTGGGTCTCTCTGTCTCATGTCCTCTGGGTCTCTGGGTCTCTGAGTCTCAATGTCTCAGTGTCTCAGTGTCTCAGGATCTCAGGGCCTCTGGGTCTCAGTGTCTCAGGGTCTCAGGGCATCTGGCTCTCTGTGTCTCAGGGTCTCATGGCCTCTGGGTCTCAGGGTATCAGGGCCTCTGGGACTCAGGGTCTCAGTGTCTCAGGGACTAAGGGCATCTGGGTCTCTGGGTCTCAGGGTTTCAGGGCCTCTGGGCCTCTGGGTCTCTGAGTCTCAATGTCTCAGTGTCTCAGTGTCCCAGGTTCTCAGGACCTCTGGGTCTCAGTTTATCAGGGTCTCAGGGCCTCTGCATCTCTGGGTCTCAATGTCTCAGTGTCTCAGGGTCACAGGGCCTCTGGGTCTCTGTGTCTCAGTGTCTCAGGGACTCAGGCCCTCTGGGTCTCTGGGTCTCTGAGTCTCAATGTCTCAGTGTGTCAGGGTCTCAGGGCCCCTGGATCTCAGTGTCCCAGGGCCACTGGGTCTCAGTGTCTCAGGGCCTCTGAGTCTCAATATCTCTGTGTCTCAGTGTCTCAGGGTCACAGGGTCTCAAGGTCTCAGGGCCTCTGGGTCTCTGGGTCTCTGTGTCTCAGGTTCTCAGAGTCTCAGGGCTTCTGTGTCTCTGTGTCTCAGTGTCTCAGTTTCTCAGGGCCTCTGGGTCTCCGGGTCTCAGTGTCACAGGGTCTCAGGGTCTCAGGTCCTTTGGGTCTCAGGGTCTCAGTGACTCAGGGACTCAGGGCCTCTGGGTCTGTGTGTCTCAGGGACTCAGGGCCTCTAGGTCTGTGTGTCTCAGGGCTTCTGGGTCTCTGAGTCTCAATGTCTCAGGGTCTCAGGGTCTCAGGGCCTCTGGGTCTCTGATCTCAATGTCTCAGTGTCTCAGTGAAGCAGGGCTTCTGGGTTTCTCTGTCTCATGTCCTCGGGGTCTCTGGGTCTCTGAGTCTCAATGTCTCAGTGTCTCAGTGTCTCAGGATCTCAGGGCCTCTGGGTCTCTGTGTCTCAGGGTCTCAGGACCTCTGGGTCTCAGGGTCTCAGTGTCTCATGGTCTCAGGGCCTCTGGGTCTCTGGGTCTCAATGTCTCAGTGTCTCAGGGTCTCAGAGCCTCTGGGTCTACGCGTCTCTGGGTCTCAGTGCCTCAGTGTCTCGGGTTCTCTGGGTCTCTGAGTCTCAGTGTCTCAGTGTCTCAGGGTCTCAGGGCCTTTGGGTCTCTGGGTCTCTGTGTCTCAATGTCTCAGTGTCTCAGGGCCTCTGGGTCTCTGTGCCTCAGGGTCTCAGGGCCTCTGGGTCTCTGTGCCTCAGGGACTCAGCACCTCTGGGTCTCAGTGTCTCAGTGTTTCATGGTCTCAGGGCATCTGGGTCTCTGGGTCTCAATGTTTCAGTGTCTCAGGGTCTCAGAGCCTCTGGGTCTACGCGTCTCTGGGTCTCAGTGTCTCAGTGTCTCAGTGTCTCGGGTTCTCTGGGTCTCTGAGTCTCAATGTCTCAGTATCTCAGTGTCTCAGGGTCTCAGGACCTCTGGGTCTCTGAGTCTCAGTGTCTTAGGGCCTCTGGGTTTCTGTGTCTCAGTGTCTCAGGGCCTCTGGGTCTCTGGTTCGCAGTGTCTCAGGGTCTCAGGGCCTCTGGGTATCTGTGTCTCAGGATCTCAGGGCCTCTCAGTCTCTGGGACTCACTGTCTCAGGGTCTCCGGGCCTCTGGGTCTCAGGGACTAAGGGTCTCAGGGTCTCAATGTCTCAGGGTCTCAGGGTCTCTGGGTCTCGGTGAATAAGTGTCTCAGGTCCTCTGGGTCTCAGGGCCTCAGGGCCTCTGGGTCTCAGGCTCTCAGAGTCTCAGTATCTCAGGGCCTGTGGGTGTCAGGGTCTCAGGGTCTCAGTGTCACAGGGCCTCAGGGACTCAGGGCCTGTGGGTCTCAGGGTCTCAGGGTCTCTGGGTCTCTGTGTCTCACGGTCTCAGGGCCTCTGGGTCTCTGTGTCTCTGGTTCTCAGGGTCTCAGGGTCTCAGGGCCTCTGGGTCTCTGTGTCTCTGGTTCTCAGGGTCTCAGGGTCTCAGGGCCTCATGCGTCTCTGGGTCTCAATGTCTTCGTGTCTCAGTGACTCAGTGTCTCAGTGTCTCAGGGTCTCAGGGCCTCTGGATCTCTGGGTCTCCGAGTCTCAGTTTCTCAGTGTCTCAGTGTCTCAGGGCCTCTGTGTCTCAGTGTCTCACGTCCTCCGGGTCTCTGGGTCTCAAAGTCTCAGTATCTCAGGGTCCCAGGGCCTCTGGGTCTTTGTGTCTCAGGGCATCTGGGTCTCGTGTCTTAGTGCCTCAGTGTCGCAAGGCCTCTGGGTCTCTCTGTCTCATGTCCTCTGAGTCTCTGGGTTTCTGAGTCTCAGTGTCTCAGTGTCTCAGGGTCTCAGGGCCTCTGGGTCTCTGTGTCTCAGTGTCTCAGGGTCTCAGGGCATCTGGCTCTCTGTGTCTCAGGGTCTCAGGGCCTCTGGGTCTCAGGGTCTCAGTATCACAGGGTCTCAGGGTCTCATGGCCTCTGGGTCTCAGGGTATCAGGGCCTCTGGGACTCAGGGTCTCAGTGTCTCAGGGACTAAGGGCATCTGGGTCTCTGGGTCTCAGGGTTTCAGGGCCTCTGGGCCTCTGGGTCTCTGAGTCTCAATGTCTCAGTGTCTCAGTGTCCCAGGTTCTCAGGACCTCTGGGTCTCAGTTTATCAGGGTCTCAGGGCCTCTGCATCTCTGGGTCTCAATGTCACAGTGTCTCAGGGTCACAGGGCCTCTGGGTCTCTGTGTCTCAATGTCTCAGGGACTCAGGCCCTCTGGGTCTCTGGGTCTCTGAGTCTCAGTGTCTCAGTGTGTCAGGGTCTCAGGGCACCTGGGTCTCAGTGTCCCAGGGCCACTGGGTCTCAGTGTCTCAGGGCCTCTGAGTCTCAATATCTCAGTGTCTCAGTGTCTCAGGGTCACAGGGTCTCAAGGTCTCAGGGCCTCTGGTTCTCTGTGTCTCAGTGTCTCAGGTTCTCAGAGTCTCAGGGCCTCTGGGTCTCTGGGTCTCTGTGTCTCAGGTTCTCAGAGTCTCAGGGCCTCTGTGTCTCTGTGTCTCAGGGTCTCAGTTTCTCAGGGCCTCTGGGTCTCCGGGTCTCAGTGTCACAGGGTCTCAGGGTCTCAGGTCCTTTGGGTCTCAGGGTCTCAGTGACTCAGGGACTCAGGGCCTCTGGGTCTGTGTGTCTCAGGGACTCAGGGCCTCTAGGTCTGTGTGTCTCAGGGCTTCTGGGTCTCTGAGTCTCAATGTCTCAGGGTCTCAGGGTCTCAGGGTCTCAGGGTCTCAGGGCCTCTGGGTCTCTGATCTCAATGTCTCAGTGTCTCAGTGAAGCAGGGCTTCTGGGTCTCTCTGTCTCATGTCCTCTGGGTCTCTGGGTCTCTGAGTCTCAATGTCTCAGTGTCTCAGTGTCTCAGTGTCTCAGGATCTCAGGGCCTCTGGGTCTCTGTGTCTCAGGGTCTCAGGACCTCTAGGTCTCAGGGTCTCAGTGTCTCATGGTCTCAGGGCCTCTGGGTCTCTGGGTCTCAATGTCTCAGTGTCTCAGGGTCTCAGAGCCTCTGGGTCTACGCGTCTCTGGGTCTCAGTGCCTCAGTGTCTCGGGTTCTCGGGTTCTCTGGGTCTCTGAGTCTCAATGTCTCAGTATCTCAGTGTCTCAGGGTCTCAGGACCTCTGGGTCTCTGAGTCTCAGTGTCTCAGTGTCTCAGGGCCTTTGGGTTTCTGTGTCTCATTGTCTCAGGGCCCCTGGGTCTCTGGTTCGCAGTGTCCCAGGGTCTCAGGGCCTCTGGGTCTTGTGTCTCATTGTCTCAGGGCCTCTGGGTCTCTGTGTTTCTGAGTCTCAATGTCTCAGTGTCTGAGTGTCTCAGTGTCTCAGGGTCCCAGAGTCTCAGGACCTCTGGGTCTCTGTTTCTCTGAGTCTCAATGTCTCTTTGTCTCAGTGTCTCAGTGTCTCAGGTCCTCTGGGTCTCTGGGTCTTTGAGTCTCAATGTCTCAGTGTCTCAGGGTCTCAGTGTGTCAGGGCCTCTGGGTCTCTGGGACTCAGGGCCACTGGGTCTCAGTGTCTCAGGGCCTCTGGGTCTCTGGGACTCAATGTCTCAGTGTCTCAGGGTCACAGGGTCTCAAGGTCTCAGGGCCTCTGGTTCTCAGTGTCTCAGTGTCTCAGGTTCTCAGAGTCTCAGGGCCTCTGGGTCTCTGTGTCTCAGGGTCTCAGGTTCTCAGGCCCTCTGGGTCTCCGGGTCTCAGTGTCACAGTGACTCAGGGCCTCTGGGTCTGTGTGTCTCAGGGTCTCAGGGCCTCTGGGTCTGTGTGTCTCAGGGCCTCTAGGTCTCTGGGTCTCAGTGTCGCAAGGTCTCAGGGCCTGTGTGTCTCTGGGTCTCTGAGTCTCAATGTCTGAGGGTCTCAGGGTCTCAGGGCCTCTGTGTCTCTGATCTCAATGTCTCAGTGTCTCAGTGTCGCAGGGCCTCTGGGTCTCTCTGTCTTATGTCCTCTGGGTCTCTGGGTTTCTGAGTCTCAATGTCTCAGTGTCTCAGAGTCTCAGTGTCTCAGGGCCTCTGGGTCTCTGTGTCTAAGGGTCTCAGGACCTCTGGGTCTCAGGGTCTCTGAGTCTCAATGTCTCAGTGTCTCAGTGTCTCAAAACCTCTGGGTCTCTGGGTCTCTGAGTCTCAATGTCTCAGTGTCTCAGGGTCTCAGGGCATCTGTGTCTCTGTATCTCAGGGACTCAGGACCTCTGGGTCTCAGGGTCTCAGTGTCTCATGGTCTCAGGGCCTCTGGGTCTCTGGGTCTCAATGTCCCAGTGTCTCAGGGTCTCAGGGCCTCAGGGCCTTTGAGTCACTGTGTCTCAGGGTATCAGGGCCTCTGGGTCTCTGAGTATCAATGTCTCAGTTTCTCAGGGTTTCAGGGCCTCTGGGTCTCTGGGTCTCTGAGTCTCAATGTCTCAGTGTCTCAGTGTCTCAGGATCTTAGGGCCTCTGTGTCTCAGTGTCTCAGTGTCTCACGTCCTCTGGGTCTCTGGGTCTCTGAGTCTCAATGTCTCTGGGTCTCAGTGTCTCAGGGTCTCAGGGCCTCTGGGACTCGGGTTCTCTGAGTCTCAATGTCTCAGTGTCTCAGTGTTTCAGGGTCTCAGTGTCTCACGTCCTCTGGGTTTCTGGGTCTCTGAGTCTCAATGTCTCTGGGTCTCAGTGTCTCAGGGTCTCAGGGCCTCTGGGTCTCTGGGTCTCTGAGTCTCAATGTCTCTGGATCTCAGGTCTCAGGGTCTCAGGGCCTCTGGGTCTCTGATCTCAATGTCTCAGTGTCTCAGTGTCACAGGGCCTCTGGGTCTCTCTGTCTCATGTCCTCTGGGTCTCTGGGTTTCTGAGTCTCAACGTCTCAGGGTCTCAGTGTCTCAGGGCCTCTGGGTCTCTGGGTATCTGAGGCTCAACGTCTCAGTGTCTCAGGGTCTCAGTGTCTCAGGGCCTCTGGGTTTCTGGATCTCTGAGTCTCAATGTCTCTGTGTCTCAGGGTCTCAGGACCTCTGGGTCTCAGGGTCTCAGTGTCTCATGGTCTCAGGGCCTCTGGGTCTCAATGTCTCAGTGTCTCAGGGTGCCTGGGTCTCAGGGTCTCATGTCCTCTGGGTCTCTGGGTCTCTGAGTCTCAATGTCTCAGTGTCTCAGGGTCTCAGGGCCTCTGGGTCTCTGTGTCTCAGGGCCTCTGGGTCTCTGTGTCTCAGTGTCTCAGGGTGTCAGGACCTCTGGGTCTCTGGGTCTCTGAGTCTCAGTGTCTCAGTGCCTCAGGTTCTTAGGGCCTCTGGGTCTCTGGGACTCAATGTCTCAGGGTCTCAGGGTCTTAGGGTCTCAGGGCCTCTGGGTCTCTGTGTCTCAGTGTCTCAGGATCTCAGGGCCTCTGGGTCTCTGTGTCTCAGTGTCTCAGGGTCTCAGGGCCTCTGGGTCTCTGTGTCTCAGTGTCTCAGTGCCTTAGGTCCTCTGGGTCTCTGACTCTCAATGTCCCAGTGTCACAGTGTCTCAGTGTCTAATGTCCTCTGGGTCTCTGGGTCTCTGTGTCTCTGAGTCTCAATGTCTCACTGTCTCACTGTCTCAGCGTGTCAGTGTCTCAGGGCCTCTGTGTCTCAGTGTCTCACGTCCTCTGGGTCTCTGGGTCTCTGGGTCTCTGAGTCTCAATGTCTCAGTGTCTCAGTGTCTCAGGGTCTCAGGGCCTCTGGTTCTATGTGTCTCAGTTTCTCAGTCTCTCATGTCCTCTGGGTCTCTGAGTCTCAATGTCTCAGTTTCTCAGGGTTTCAGGGCCTCTGGGTCTCTGTGTCTCAGTGTCTCAGGGTCTCAGGGCCTCTGGGTCTCTGTGTCTCAGTGTCTCAGTGCCTTAGGTCCTCTGGGTCTCTGACTCTCAATGTCCCAGTGTCACAGTGTCTCAGTGTCTAATGTCCTCTGGGTCTCTGGGTCTCTGTGTCTCTGAGCCTCAATGTCTCACTGTCTCACTGTCTCAGCGTGTCAGTGTCTCAGGGCCTCTGTGTCTCAGTGTCTCACGTCCTCTGGGTCTCTGAGTCTCAATGTCTCAGTGTCTCAGTGTCTCAGGGTCTCAGGGCCTCTGGGTCTCTGTGTCTCAGTTTCTCAGTCTCTCAGGTCCTCTGGGTCTCTGAGTCTCAATGTCTCAGTTTCTCAGGGTTTCAGGGCCTCGGGGTCTCTGGGTCTCTGAGTCTCAATGTCTCAGTGTCTCAGTGTCTCAGGATCTCAGGGCCTCTGTGTCTCAGTGTCTCAGTGTCACACGTCCTCTGGGTCTCTGGGTCTCTGAGTCTCAATGTCTCTGGGTCTCAGTGTCTCAGGGTCTCAGGGCCTCTGGGTCTCTGGTTCTCTGAGTCTCAATGTCTCAGTGTCTCAGTGTCTCAGGGTCTCAGGGCCTCTGGGTCTCTGTGTCTCAGGGTCTCAGGACTTCTGGGTCTCAGGGTCTCAGTGTCTCATGGTCTCAGGGCCTCTGGGTCTCCGGGTCTCAGTGTCTCAGGGACTCAGGGCCTCTGGGTCTGTGTGTCTCAGGGTCTCAGGGCCTCTGGGTCTTTGGGTCTCAGTGTCGCAGGTTCACAGGGCCTGTGTGTCTCTGGGTCTCTGAGTCTCAATGTCTCAGGGTCTCAGGGTCTCAGGGCCTCTGGGTCTCTGATCACAATGTCTCAGTGTCTCAGTGTCGCAGGGCCTCTGGGTCTCTCTGCCTCATGTCCTCTGGGTCTCTGGGTTTCTGAGTCTCAACGTCTCAGTGTCTCAGGGTCTCAGCGTCTCAGGGCCTCTGGGTCTCTGGGTCTCTGAGCCTCAATGTCTCTGTGTCTCAGGGTCTCAGGACCTCTGGGTCTCAGGGTCTCAGTGTCTCATGGTCTCAGGGCATCTCGGTCTCTGATCTCAATGTCTCAGTGTCTCAGTGTCGCAGGGCCTCTGGGTCTCTCTGTCTCATGTCCTCTGGGTCTCTGGGTTTCTGAGTCTCAATGTCTCAGTGTCTCAGGGTCTCAGTGTCTCAGGGCCTCTGGGTCTCTGGGTCTCTGAGTCTCAATGTCTCAGGGTCTCAGGGTCTCAGGACCTCTGGGTCTCTGGGTCTCTGAGTCTCAATGTCTCAGTGTCTCGATGTCTCAGGGTCTCAGGACCTCTGGGTCTCAGGGTCTCAGTGTCTCATGGTCTCAGGGCCTCTGGGTCTCTTGGTCTCAATGTCTCAGTGTCTCAGGGTCTCAGGGTCTCAGAGCCTCTGGGTCTACGCGTCTCAGTGTCTCAGTGTCTCAGTGTCTCGGATTCTCTGGGTCTCTGAGTCTCAATGTCTCAGTATCTCAGTGTCTCAGGGTCTCAGGACCTCTGGGTCTCTGAGTCTCAGTGTCTCAGTGTCTCAGGGCCTCTGGGTTTCTGTTTCTCAGTGTCTCAGGGCCTCTGGGTCTCTGGATCGCAGTGTCTTAGGGTCTCAGAGCCTCTGGGTCTACGCGTCTCAGTGTCTCTGTGTCGCAGTGTCTCGGGTTCTCTGGGTCTCTATGTCTCAGTGTCTCAGGGTCTCTGGATCACTGGTTCGCAGTGTCTCAGGGTCTCAGGTACTCAGGGCCTCTGGGTCCCTGTGTCTAATTGTCTCAGGGCCTGTGGGTCTCTGTGTTTCTGAGTCTCAGTGTCTCCGTGTCTCAGTGTCTCAGTGTCTCCGGGTCCCAGGGTCTCAGGACCTCTGGGTCTCAGGGTCTCAGGGCCTCTGTGTCTCAGTGTCTCAGTGTCTCAGGGTTCCAGGGTCTCCGGACCTCTGGGTCTCTGTGTCTCTGAGTCTCAATGTCTCAATGTCTCAGCATCTCTGGGTCTCAGTGTCTCAGGGCCTCTGGGTCTCTGGGTCTCAGTGTCTCAGGGCCTCTGGGTCTCTGGGTCTCTGAGTCTCAGTGAATCAGGGTCTCAGCGTCTCAGGGCCTTTGAGTCACTTTGTCTCAAGGTCTCAGGGCCTCTGGTTCTCTGGGTCTCTGAGTCTCAATGTCTCAGTGTGTCAGTGTCTCAGGGTCTCAGGGCATCTGTGTCTCAGTGTCTCAGTTTCTCAGTGTCTCAGGCCCTCTGGGACTCTGAGTCTCAATGTCTCAGTGTCTCAGGGTTTCAGGGCCTCTGGGTCTCTGGGTCTCTGAATCTCAATGTCTCAGTGTCTCAGTGTCTCAGGGTCTCAGGGCCACTGGGTCTCAGTGTCTCAGGGTCTCAGGGCCTCTGGGTCTCTGGGACTCAATGTCTCAGTGTCTCAGGATCTCAGGGTCGCAAGGTCTCAGGGCCTCTGGTTCTCTGTGTCTCAGTGTCTCAGTGTCTCTGGGTCTCAGGGTCTCAGGGCCTCTGGGTCTCTGTGTCTCAGGGTCTAAGGACCTCTGGGTCTCAGGGTCTCAGTGTCTGAGGGCCTCTGGGTCTCAATCTCTCAGTGTCTTAGGGTCTCAGAGCCTCTGGGTCTACGTGTCTCAGTGTCTCTGTGTCTCAGTGTCTCGGGTTCCCTGGGTCTCTGTGTCTCAGTGTCTCAGGGTCTCTGGATCACTGGTTCGCAGTGTCTCAGGGTCTCAGGTACTCAGGGCCTCTGGGTCTCTGTGTCTAATTGTCTCAGGGCCTCTGGGTCTCTGTGTTTCTGAGTCTCAATGTCTCAGTGTCTCAGTATCTCAGGGTCCCAGAGTCTCAGGACCTGTGGGTCTCAGGGTCTCAGTGTATCAGGGTCTCAGGGCCTCTGCGTCTCTGGGTCTCAATGTCTCTGTGTCTCAGTGTCTCAGGGCCTCTGGGTCTCTGAGTCTCAATGTCTCAGTGTCTCAGGGTCTCTGGGTCTCTGGGTCTCAGTGTCTCAGGGTCTCTGGGTCTCAGTGTCTCAGGGCCTTTGTGTCTCTGGGTCTCTGGGTCTCTGAGTCTCAGGGTCTCAGGGCCTTTGAGTCACTGTGTCTCAGGGTCTCAGGGCCTCTGGGTCTCTGGGTCTCTGAGTCTCAATGTCTCAGTGTCTCAGTGTCTAAGGGTCTCAGGGCCTCTGTGTCTCAGTGTCTCAGTTTCTCAGTGTCTCAGGTCCTCTGGGTCTCTGAGTCTCAATGTCTCAGTGTCTCAGTGTCTCAGGGTCTCCGGGTCTCAGTATCTCAAGGTCTCTGGGTCTCAGTGTCTCAGGGACTCTGGGTCTCTGAGTCTCAATGTCTCAGTGTGTCAGTGTCTCAGGGTCTCAGGGCCTCTGTGTCTCAGTGTCTCAGTTTCTCAGTGTCTCAGGCCCTCTGGGACTCTGAGTCTCAATGTCTCAGTGTCTCAGTGTCTCAGGGTTTCAGGGCCTCTGGGTCTCTGGGTCTCTGAATCTCAATGTCTCAGTGTCTCAGTGTCTCAGGGTCTCAGGGCCACTGGGTCTCAGTGTCTCAGGGTCTCAGGGCCTCTGGGTCTCTGGGACTCAATGTCTCAGTGTCTCAGGATCTCAGGGTCGCAAGGTCTCAGGGCCTCTGGTTCTCTGTGTCTCAGTGTCTCTGGGTCTCAGGGTCTCAGGGCCTCTGGGTCTCTGTGTCTCAGGGTCTCAGGACCTCTGGGTCTCAGGGTCTCAGTGTCTTAGGGCCTCTGGGTCTCAATCTCTCAGTGTCTTAGGGTCTCAGAGCCTCTGGGTCTACGTGTCTCAGTGTCTCTGTGTCTCAGTGTCTCGGGTTCCCTGGGTCTCTGTGTCTCAGTGTCTCAGGGTCTCTGGATCACTGGTTCGCAGTGTCTCAGGGTCTCAGGTACTCAGGGCCTCTGGGTCTCTGTGTCTAATTGTCTCAGGGCCTCTGGGTCTCTGTGTTTCTGAGTCTCAATGTCTCAGTGTCTCAGTGTCTCAGGGTCCCAGAGTCTCAGGACCTGTGGGTCTCAGGGTCTCAGTGTATCAGGGTCTCAGGGCCTCTGCGTCTCTGGGTCTCAATGTCTCTGTGTCTCAGTGTCTCAGGGTCTCAGGGCCTCTGGGTCTCTGAGTCTCAATGTCTCAGTGTCTCAGGGTCCCAGGGTCACAGGGCCTCTGGGTCTCTGAGTCTCAATGTCTCAGTGTCTCAGGGTCTCTGGGTCTCTGGGTCTCAGTGTCTCAGGGTCTCTGGGTCTCAGTGTCTCAGGGCCTTTGTGTCTCTGGGTCTCTGGGTCTCTGAGTCTCAGGGTCTCAGGGCCTTTGAGTCACTGTGTCTCAGGGTCTCAGGGCCTCTGGGTCTCTGGGTCTCTGAGTCTCAATGTCTCAGTGTCTCAGTGTCTAAGGGTCTCAGGGCCTCTGTGTCTCAGTGTCTCAGTTTCTCAGTGTCTCAGGTCCTCTGGGTCTCTGAGTCTCAATGTCTCAGTGTCTCAGTGTCTAAGGGTCTCAGGGCCTCTGTGTCTCTGTGTCTCAGTTTCTCAGTGTCTCAGGGCCTCTGGGTCTCTGAGTCTCAATGTCTCAGTGTCTCAGTGTCTCAGGGTCTCCGGGTCTCAGTATCTCAAGGTCTCTGGGTCTCAGTGTCTCAGGGACTCTGGGTCTCTGGGTCTCTGAGTCTCAGTGTCTCAGTGTCTCAGGGTTTCAGGGCCTCTGGGTCTCTGGGTCTCTGAGTCTCAATGTCTCAGTGTCTCAGGGTCTCAGGGCCCCTGGGTCTCTGGGACTCAATGTCTCAGTGTCTCAGGATCTCAGGTACTCAAGCTCTCAGGGCCTCTGGTTCTCTGTGTCTCAGTGTCTCAGGGTCTCTGGGTCTGAGTATCTCAGTATCTCAGGGCCTCTGGGTCTCGGTGTCTCAGGGTCTCAGGACCTCTGGGTCTCTGTGTCTCAGTGTCTCAGGGTCTCAGGGTCTCCTGGTCTCTGGGTCTCTGAGTCTCAGTGTCTCAGGGTCTCTGGGTCTCAGGGACTCAGCGTCTCAGTGTCTCAGGGTCTCAGGGTCTCTGGGTCGCAGTATCTCAGGGCCTCTGGGTCTCAGTGTCTCAGGGTCTCAGGGTCCCAGGGTCTCTGGGTCTCAGTATCTCAGTATCTCAGGGCCTCTGGGTCTCTGTGTCTCAGGGACAATGGGTCTCAGTGTCTCAGTGTCTCAGGGTCTCAGGTTCTCAAGGTTTCAGGGCCTCTGGTTCTCTGTGTCTCAGGGTCTCAGTGTCTCAGGGTCTCAGGGTCTCCTGGTCTCTGGGTCTCTGAGTCTCAGTGTCTCAGGGTCTCTGGGTCTCAGGGACTCAGCGTCTCAGTGTCTCAGGGTCCCAGTGTCTCTGGGTCTCAGTATCTCAGTATCTCAGGGCCTCTGGGTCGCTGTGTCTCAGGGTCTCCGGGTCTAAGGGCCTTTGGGTCTCTGGGTCATTGGGTCTCTGTGTCTCAGGTTCTCTGATTCTCAGGGCCTCTGTGTCTCTGTGTCTCAGTGTCTCAGAGTCTCAGGGCCTCTGGGTCTCTGTGTCTCAGGTTCTCAGAGTCTCAGGGCCTCTGGGTCTCTGTGTCTCAGTGTCTCAGAGTCTCAGGGCCTCTGGGTCTCTGTGCCTCAGGGTCTCCGGGTCTAAGGGCCTTTGGGTCTCTGGGTCATTGGGTCTCTGTGTCTCAGGTTCTCAGAGTCTCAGGGCCTCTGGGTCTCTGTGTCTCAGTGTCTTAGAGTCTCAGGACCTCTGGGTCTCTGTGTCTCAGGGTCTCAGGGTCTCAGGGCCTCTGGGTCTCTGAGTCTCAGTGTCTCAGTGTCTCAGGGTGTCAGCGCCTCTGGGTCTCTGTGTCTCAGTATCTCAGGGTCTAAGGTCCTCCGGGCCTCTGGGTCTCTGAGTCTCAATGTCTCAGTGTCTCAGGGTGTCAGGGCCCAAGGGTCTCAGGGCCTCTGGGTCTCTGTGTCTCTGAGTCTCAATGTCTCAATGTCTCAGCATCTCTGGGTCTCAGTGTCTCAGGGCCTCTGGGTCTCTGGGTCTCTGAGTCTCAGTGAATCAGGGTCTCAGGGCCTTTGAGTCACTTTGTCTCAAGGTCTCAGGGCCTCTGGTTCTCTGGGTCTCTGAGTCTCAATGTCTCAGTGTGTCAGTGTCTCAGGGTCTCAGGGCCTCTGTGTCTCAGTGTCTCAGTTTCTCAGTGTCTCAGGCCCTCTGGGAGTCTGAGTCTCAATGTCTCAGTATCTCAGTGTCTCAGGGTTTCAGGGCCTCTGGGTCTCTGGGTCTCTGAATCTCAATGTCTCAGTGTCTCAGTGTCTCAGGGTCTCAGGGCCACTGGGTCTCAGTGTCTCAGGGTCTCAGGGCCTCTGGGTCTCTGGGACTCAATGTCTCAGTGTCTCAGGATCTCAGGGTCGCAAGGTCTCAGGGCCTCTGGTTCTCTGTGTCTCAGTGTCTCAGTGTCTCTGGGTCTCAGGGTCTCAGGGCCTCTGGGTCTCTGTGTCTCAGGGTCTCAGGACCTCTGGGTCTCAGGGTCTCAGTGTCTTAGGGCCTCTGGGTCTCAATCTCTCAGTGTCTTAGGGTCTCAGAGCCTCTGGGTCTACGTGTCTCAGTGTCTCTGTGTCTCAGTGTCTCGGGTTCCCTGGGTCTCTGTGTCTCAGTGTCTCAGGGTCTCTGGATCACTGGTTCGCAGTGTCTCAGGGTCTCAGGTACTCAGGGCCTCTGGGTCTCTGTGTCTAATTGTCTCAGGGCCTCTGGGTCTCTGTGTTTCTGAGTCTCAATGTCTCAGTGTCTCAGTGTCTCAGGGTCCCAGAGTCTCAGGACCTGTGGGTCTCAGGGTCTCAGTGTATCAGGGTCTCAGGGCCTCTGCGTCTCTGGGTCTCAATGTCTCTGTGTCTCAGTGTCTCAGGGTCTCAGGGCCTCTGGGTCTCTGAGTCTCAATGTCTCAGTGTCTCAGGGTCCCAGGGTCACAGGGCCTCTGGGTCTCTGAGTCTCAATGTCTCAGTGTCTCAGGGTCTCTGGGTCTCTGGGTCTCAGTGTCTCAGGGTCTCTGGGTCTCAGTGTCTCAGGGCCTTTGTGTCTCTGGGTCTCTGGGTCTCTGAGTCTCAGGGTCTCAGGGCCTTTGAGTCACTGTGTCTCAGGGTCTCAGGGCCTCTGGGTCTCTGGGTCTCTGAGTCTCAATGTCTCAGTGTCTCAGTGTCTAAGGGTCTCAGGGCCTCTGTGTCTCTGTGTCTCAGTGTCTCAGGGTCTCAGGGCCTCTGGGTCTCTGAGTCTCAATGTCTCAGTGTCTCAGGGTCCCAGGGTCACAGGGCCTCTGGGTCTCTGAGTCTCAATGTCTCAGTGTCTCAGTGTCTAAGGGTCTCAGGGCCTCTGTGTCTCTGTGTCTCAGTGTCTCAGGGTCTCAGGGCCTCTGGGTCTCTGAGTCTCAATGTCTCAGTGTCTCAGGGTCCCAGGGTCACAGGGCCTCTGGGTCTCTGAGTCTCAATGTCTCAGTGTCTCAGGGTCTCTGGGTCTCTGGGTCTCAGTGTCTCAGGGTCTCTGGGTCTCAGTGTCTCAGGGCCTTTGTGTCTCTGGGTCTCTGGGTCTCTGAGTCTCAGGGTCTCAGGGCCTTTGAGTCACTGTGTCTCAGGGTCTCAGGGCCTCTGGGTCTCTGGGTCTCTGAGTCTCAATGTCTCAGTGTCTCAGTGTCTAAGGGTCTCAGGGCCTCTGTGTCTCAGTGTCTCAGTTTCTCAGTGTCTCAGGTCCTCTGGGTCTCTGAGTCTCAATGTCTCAGTGTCTCAGTGTCTAAGGGTCTCAGGGCCTCTGTGTCTCAGTGTCTCAGTTTCTCAGTGTCTCAGGGCCTCTGGGTCTCTGAGTCTCAATGTCTCAGTGTCTCAGTGTCTCAGGGTCTCCGGGTCTCAGTATCTCAAGGTCTCTGGGTCTCAGTGTCTCAGGGACTCTGGGTCTCTGGGTCTCTGAGTCTCAGTGTCTCAGTGTCTCAGGGTTTCAGGGCCTCTGGGTCTCTGGGTCTCTGAGTCTCAATGTCTCAGTGTCTCAGGGTCTCAGGGCCCCTGGGTCTCTGGGACTCAATGTCTCAGTGTCTCAGGATCTCAGGTACTCAAGCTCTCAGGGCCTCTGGTTCTCTGTGTCTCAGTGTCTCAGGGTCTCTGGGTCTGAGTATCTCAGTATCTCAGGGCCTCTGGGTCTCAGTGTCTCAGGGTCTCAGGACCTCTGGGTCTCTGTGTCTCAGTGTCTCAGGGTCTCAGGGTCTCCTGGTCTCTGGGTCTCTGAGTCTCAGTGTCTCAGGGTCTCTGGGTCTCAGGGACTCAGCGTCTCAGTGTCTCAGGGTCTCAGGGTCTCTGGGTCGCAGTATCTCAGGGCCTCTGGGTCTCAGTGTCTCAGGGTCTCAGGGTCCCAGGGTCTCTGGGTCTCAGTATCTCAGTATCTCAGGGCCTCTGGGTCTCTGTGTCTCAGGGACAATGGGTCTCAGTGTCTCAGTGTCTCAGGGTCTCAGGTTCTCAAGGTTTCAGGGCCTCTGGTTCTCTGTGTCTCAGGGTCTCAGTGTCTCAGGGTCTCAGGGTCTCCTGGTCTCTGGGTCTCTGAGTCTCAGTGTCTCAGGGTCTCTGGGTCTCAGGGACTCAGCGTCTCAGTGTCTCAGGGTCCCAGTGTCTCTGGGTCTCAGTATCTCAGTATCTCAGGGCCTCTGGGTCTCTGTGCCTCAGGGTCTCCGGGTCTAAGGGCCTTTGGGTCTCTGGGTCATTGGGTCTCTGTGTCTCAGGTTCTCAGAGTCTCAGGGCCTCTGGGTCTCTGTGTCTCAGGTTTTCAGATTCTCAGGGCCTCTGGGTCTCTGTGTCTCAGTGTCTCAGAGTCTCAGGGCCTCTGGGTCTCTGTGTCTCAGGTTCTCAGAGTCTCAGGGCCTCTGGGTCTCTGTGTCTCAGGTTTTCAGATTCTCAGGGTCTCTGGGTCTCTGTGTCTCAGTGTCTCAGAGTCTCAGGGCCTCTGGGTCTCTGTGTCTCAGGTTCTCAGAGTCTCAGGGCCTCTGGGTCTCTGTGTCTCAGGGTCTCAGAGTCTCAGGGCCTCTGGGTCTCTGTGCCTCAGGGTCTCCGGGTCTAAGGGCCTTTGGGTCTCTGGGTCATTGGGTCTCTGTGTCTCAGGTTCTCAGAGTCTCAGGGCCTCTGGGTCTCTGTGTCTCAGTGTCTCAGTGTCTCAGGGTCTCAGCGCCTCTGGGTCTCTGTGTCTCAGTATCTCAGGGTCTAAGGTCCTCCGGGCCTCTGGGTCTCTGAGTCTCAATGTCTCAGTGTCTCAGGGTGTCAGGGCCCAAGGGTCTCAGGGCCTCTGGGCCTCTGGGTCTCTGAGTCTCAGTGTCTCTGGGTCCCAGGTTCTCAGGACCTCTGGGTCTCAGGGTCTCAGTTTATCAGGGTCTCAGGGCCTCTGCGTCTCTGGGTCTCAATGTCTCAGTGTCTCAGGGTCTCAGGGCCTCTGGGTCGCTGTGCCTCAGTGTCTCAGGGACTCAGGCCCTCTGGGTCTCTGGGTCTCTGAGTCTCAATGTCTCAGTGTGTCAGTGTCTGAGGGTCTCAGGGCCTCTGTGTCTCAGTGTCTCAGGTCCTCTGGGTCTCTGGGTCTCTGAGTCTCAATTTCTCAATGTCTCAGTGTCTCAAGGTCTCAGTGTCTTAGGGCCTCTGGGTCTCTGGGTATCTGAGTCTCAATGCCTCAGTGTCTCAGGGGTCAGGGCCTCTGGGTCTCAGTGTCTCAGGGCCACTGCGTCTCAGTGTCTCAGGGCCTCTGGGTCTCTGGGACTCAATGTCTCAGTGTCTCAGGGTCAGAGGCTCTCAAGGTCTCAGGGCCTCTAGTTCTCTGTGTCTCAGCCTCTTGTCTCTGGGTCTCTGTGTCTCAGGTTCTCAGAGTCTCAGGGCCTCTGGGTCTCAGAGTCTCAGTGTCAGAGGGTCTCAGGGCCTCTGGGTCTCTGTGTCTCAGGGTCTCAAGGCCTCCGGGTCTCTGTGTCTCAATGTCTCAGTCTCTCAGTGTCTCAGTGTGTCAGGGTCCCAGGGTGTCAGGGCCTCTGGGCCTCAGGATCTCTGAATCATAATGTCTCAGTGTCTCAGTGTCCCAGGTTCTCAGGACCTCTGGGTCTCAGTGTCTCAGGGTCTCAGGGTCTCAGGACCTCTGGGTCTCAGGGTCTCAGTTTATCAGAGTCTCAGGGCCTCTGCGTCTCTGGGTCTCAATGTCTCAGTGTCTCAGGGCCTCTGGGTCTCTGTGTCTCAGTGTCTCAGGGACACAGGCCCTCTGGGTCTCTGGGTCTCTGAGTCTCAATGCCTCAGTGTCTCAGGGTCTCAGGGCCACTGGGTCTCAGTGTCTCAGGGCCTCTGGGTTTCAGTGTCTCAGTGTCTCAGCGTCTCAGAGCCTCTGGGTGTCTGGGACTCAGTGTCTCAGGGCCTCTGGGTCCCTGGGTCTCTGAGTCTCAATGTCTCAGTGTCTCAGTGTCTCAGGGTCCCAGGGTCTCAGGACCTTTAGGTCTCTGGGTCTCAGTGTATCAGGGTCTCAGGGCCTCTGCGTCTTTGGGTCTCAATGTCTCAGTGTCTCAGGGTCTCAGGGTCTCAGGGCCTCTGGGTCTCAGGGTCTCAGTGTCTGAGGGTCTTAGGGTCTCAGGGCCTCTGGGTCTCAGGGTCTCAGTGTCTCTGGGTCTCTGTGTCTCAGGGTCTCTGGGACTCAGGGTCTCAGGGTCTCAGGGCCTCTGTGTCTCTGGATCTCTGAGTCTCAATGTCTCAGTGTCTCAGTGTATCAGGGTCTCAGGGCCTCTGTGTCTCAGGGCCTCTGGGTCTCTGTGTCTCAGTGTCTCAGGGCCTCTGGGTCTCTGGGTCTCTGAGTCTCAGGGCCTCTGGGTCTCTGGGTCTCTGAGTCTCAGGGCTTCTGAATACCAGTGTCTCAGAGTCTCAGGGTCACAAGGCATCTGGTTCTCTGGGTCTCAATGTCTCAGTGTCTCAGCGTCTCAGGGTCTCTGGGTCTCTGTATCTCATTGTCTCAGGGTGTCAGGGTCTCAGGACCTCTGGGTCTCTGTGTCTCACTGTCTCAAGGTCTCAGGGCCCCTGGGTCACTGTGTCTCAGGTTCTCAGGGCCGCTGGGTCTCAGGGTCTCAGTGTCTCAGGTCCTCGAGGTCTCAGGGTCTCAGGGCCGTTGGGCCTCAGGGTCTCAGTGTCTCAGGGACTCAGGCCCTCTGGGTCTCTGAATCCCAGTGTCTCAGGGTGTCAGGGTCTCAGGACCTCTGGGTCTCTGTGTCTCAGTGACTCAGGGTCTCAGGGCCTCAGGGTCTCTGGGTCTCTGAGTCTCAATGTCTCAGTGTCTCAGTGTCTCAGGGCCTCTGGGTCTCAGGGTCTCAGTGTCTCAGGGTCTCAGGGCCTCTGTGTCTCTGTATCTCAGGGACTCAGTGTCTCAGGCCCTCTGGGTCTCAGGGACTCTGCGTCTCTGTGTCTCAATGTCTCAGTGTCTCAGCGTCTCAGGGCCTCTGGGTCTCTGGGTCTCAATGTCTCAGTGTCTCAGGATCTCAGGGCCTCTGGTACTCTGTGTCTCAGTGTCTCAGGGTCTCAGGGCCTCTGGGTCTCAGGGTCTCAGTGTCTCAGGGTCTTAGGGTCTCAGGGCCTCTGGGTCTCAGGGTCTCAGTGTCTCAGTGTCTCAGGGTCTCAGGGTCTCAGGGCCTCAGGGTCTCTGGGTCTCAGGGTCTCAGGGTCTCAGGGCCTCAGGGTCTCTGGGACTCTGGGTCTCAGGGTCTCAGGGCCTCAGGGTCTCTGGGACTCAGTGTCTCAGGGTCTCAGGGCCTCTGTGTCTCAGGGCCTCTGGGTATCTGTGTCTCTGTGTCTCAGGGTCTCAGGGCCTCTGAGTATCAGTGTCTCAGAGTCTCAGGGTCTCAAGGCCTCTGGTTCTCTGGGTCTCTATGTCTCAGTGTCTCAGGGTCTCAGGGTCTCTGTATCTTATTGTCTCCGGGTGTCAGGGTCTCAGGGCCTCTGGGTCTCTGTGTCTCACTGTCTCAGGGTCTCAGGGCCCGTGGGTCACTGTGTCTCACTGTCTCAGGGCCGCTGGGTCTCAGGGTCTCAGGGTCTCAGGTCCGCGAGGTCTCAGGGTCTCAGGGCCGCTGGGTCTCAGGGTCTCAGTGTCTCAGGGTCTCAGGGCCTCTAGGTCTCAGGGTCTCAGTGTCTCAGGGTCTCAGGACCCATGGGTCTTTGGGTCTCAGTGTCTCAGGGTCTCAGGGCCTCTGGGTCTCTGGGTCTCTGAGTCTCAATGTCCCTGTGTCTCAGGGTCTCAGGGCCTCTGGGTCTCTGAGTCTCAATGTCTCTGTGTCTCTGAGTCTCAGTGTCTCAGTCCCTCTGGGTCTCTGGGTCTCTGAGTCTCAGTGTCTCAGGGTCTCAGGGCACCTGGGACTCTGGGTCTCTGAGTCTCTGTGTCTCAGGGTCTCAGGGTCTCAGGGCCACTGGGTCTCAGGGTCTCAGTGTCTCAGGGTCTCAGTGCCTCTGTATCTCTGTGTCTCAGGGACTCAGTGTCTCCGGCCCTCTGGGTCTCAGGGACTCTGGGTCTCTGTGTCTCAATGTCTCAGTGTCTCAGCGTCTCAGGGCCTCTGGGTCTCTGGGTCTCAATGTCTTAGTGTCTCAGGATCTCAGGTCCTCTGGGTCTCTGGGTCTCTGAGTCTCAATGTCTCAGTGTCTCAGGGTCTCAGGACCTCTGGGTCTCAGTGTATCAGGGTCTCAGGGCCTCTGTGTCTCTGTGTCTCAGGGTCTCAGGGTCTCAGCGTCTCAGGGCCTCTGGGTCTCAGTGTCTCAGGGGCTCTGGCCCTCTGGGTCTCTGAATCCCAGTGTCTCAGGGTCTCAGGGTCTCAGGACCTCTGGGTCTCTGTGTCTCAGTGACTCAGGGTCTCAGGGCCGCAGGGTCTCTGGGTCTCTGAGTCTCAATGTCTCAGTGTCTCAGGGCCCCTGGGTCTCAGGGTCTCAGTGTCTTAGGGTCTCATGGCCTCTGGGTCTCAATGTCTCAGTGTCTCAGGGTCTCAGGGCCTCTGTGTCTCTGTGTCTCAGGGACTCAGTGTCTCAGGCCCTCTGGGTCTCAGGGACTCTGGGTCTCTGTGTCTCAATGTCTCAGTGTCTCAGCGTCTCAGGGCCTCTGGGTCTCTGGGTCTCAATGTCTCAGTGTCTCAGGATCACGGGGCCTCTGGGTCTCTGTGTCTCACTGTCTCAGGGTCTCAGGGCCCCTGGGTCACTGTGTCTCAGGGTCTCAGGGCCGCTGGGTCTCAGGGTCTCAGGGTCTCATGTCCTCGAGGTCTCAGGGTCTCAGGGCCGCTGGGTCTCAGGGTCTCAGTGGCTCAGGGTCTCAGGACCCATGAGTCTTTGGGTCTCAGTGTCTCAGGGTCTCAGGGCCTCTGGGTCTTGGGTCTCTTGAGTCTCAATGCCTCAGTGTCTCAGGGTCTCAGGGCCTCTGGGTCTCTGAGTCTCAATGTCTCTGTGTCTCTGTGTCTCAGTGTCTCAGTCCCTCTGGGTCTCTGGGTCCCTGAGTCTCTGTGTCTCAGGGTCTCAGGGTCTCAGGGTCTCAGGGCCACTGGGTCTCAGGGTCTCAGTGTCTCAGGGTCTCAGTGCCTCTGGGTCTCTGTGTCTAAGGGTCTGAGGGCCTCTGGGTCTCAGGGTCTCAGTGTCTCAGAGCCTCAGGGCATCTGGGTCTCAGGGTCTCAGTGTCTCAGGGTTCTCAGGGCCTCTGGGTCTCTGTGTCTCAGGGTCTCAGTGTCTTAGGGTCTCATGGCTTCTGGGTCTCTGGGTCTCTGGGTCTCAATGTCTCAATTTCTCAGGGTCTCAGGGCGTCTGTGTCTCAGTGTCTCAGTGTCTCAGCGTCTCAGGGCCTGTGGGTCTCTGGGTCTCAATGTCTCAGTGTCTCAGGATCTCAGGGTCTCAGGGCCTCTGGGTCTCTGTGTCTCAGTGTCTCAGGGTCTCAGGGCCTCTGGGTCTCTGGGTCTCAATGTCTCAGTGTCTCAGGATCTCAGGGTCTCAGTGCCTCTGGGTCTCTGTGTCTCAGGGTCTCAGGGCCTCTGGGTCTCAGGGTCTCAGTGTCTGAGGGTCTTAGGGTCTCAGGGCCTCTGGGTCTCAGGGTCTCTGGGTCTCAGGGTCTCAGGGCCTCAGGGTCTCTGGGACTCAGGGTCTCAGGGTCTCAGGGTCTCAGGGCGTCTGGGTCTCTGGGTCTCTGAGTCTCAGGGCCTCTGAGTATCAGTGTCTCAGAGTCTCAGGGTCTCAAGGCATCTGGTTCTCTGGGTCTCAATGTTTCAGTGTCTCAGCGCCTCAGGGTCTCTGGGTCTCTGTATCTCATTGTCTCAGGGTGTCAGGGTCTCAGGACCTCTGGGTCTCTGTGTCTCACTGTCTCAAGGTCTCAGGGCCCCTGGGTCACTGTGTCTCAGGGTCTCAGGGCCGTTGGGTCTCAGGGTCTCAGTGTCTCAGGGACTCAGGCCCTCTGGGTCTCTGAATCCCAGTGTCTCAGGGTCTCAGGGTCTCAGGACCTCTGGGTCTCTGTGTCTCAGTGACTCAGGGTCTCAGGGCCTCAGGGTCTCTGGGTCTCTGAGTCTCCATGTCTCAGTGTCTCAGGGCCTCTGGGTCTCTGTGTCTCAGTGTCTCAGGGTCTCAGGGCCTCTGGGTCTCTGTGTCTCAGGGTCTCAGGGCCTCTGGGTCTCAGGGTCTCAGTGTCTCAGGGTCTTAGGGTCTCAGGGCCTCTGGGTCTCAGGGTCTCAGTGTCTCAGTGTATCTGGGTCTCAGGGTCTCAGGGTCTCAGGGCCTCAGGGTCTCTGGGACTCAGGGTCTCAGGGTCTCAGGGCCTCAGGGTCTCTGGGACTCAGGGTCTCAGGGTCTCAAGGCCTCTGTGTCTCTGGATCTCTGAGTCTCAATGTCTCGGTGTCTCAGTGTCTCAGGGTCTCAGGGCCTCTGTGTCTCAGGGCCTCTGGGTATCTGTGTCTCTGTGTCTCAGGGTCTCAGGGCCTCTGAGTATCAGTGTCTCAGAGTCTCAGGGTCTCAAGGCCTCTGGTTCTCTGGGTCTCAATGTCTCAGTGTCTCAGGGTCTCAGGGTCTCTGTATCTCATTGTCTCCGTGTGTCAGGGTCTCATGGCCTCTGGGTCTCTGTGTCTCACTGTCTCAGGGTCTCTGGGCCCCTGGGTCACTGTGTCTCAGGGTCTCAGGGCCGCTGGGTCTCAGGGTCTCAGGTCCTCGAGGTCTCAGGGCCTCAGGGCCGCCGGGTCTCAGGGTCTTAGTGTCTCAGGGTCTCAGGGCCTCTAGGTCTCAGGGTCTCAGTGGCTCAGGGTCTCACGACCCATGGGTCTTTTGGTCTCAGTGTCTCAGGGTCTCAGGGCCTCTGGGTCTCTGGGACTCTGAGTCTCAATGTCTCAGTGTCTCAGGGTCTCAGGGCCTCTGGGTCTCTGAGTCTCAATGTCTCTGTGTCTCAGTGTCTCAGTCCCTCTGGGTCTCTGGGTCTCTGAGTCTCAGTGTCTCAGGGTCTCAGGGCACCTGGGACTCTGGGTCTCTGAGTCTCTGTGTCTCAGGGTGTCAGGGTCTCAGGG
Organism: Carcharhinus amblyrhynchos; assembly: GCF_965287045.1. Lineage (NCBI taxonomy): Eukaryota > Metazoa > Chordata > Chondrichthyes > Carcharhiniformes > Carcharhinidae > Carcharhinus > Carcharhinus amblyrhynchos. Next base: position 63,878 of record NW_027650227.1, on the reverse strand, counting down.
TCTCAGGGCCACTGGGTCTCAGGGTCTCAGTGTCTCAGGGTCTCAGTGCCTCTGGGTCTCTGTGTCTAAGGTTCTCAGGGCCTCTGGGTCTCAGGGTCTCAGTGTCTCAGGGCCTCAGGGCATCTGGGTCTCAGGGTCTCAGTGTCTCAGGGTTCTCAGGGCCTCTGGGTCTCAGGGCCTCTGGGTCTCAGGGTCTCATGGCCTCTGGGTCTCAGGGTCTCAATGTCTCAGTGTCTCAGGGTCTCAGGGCCTCTGTGTCTCAGTGTCTCAGTGTCTCAGTGTCTCAGCGTCTCAGGGCCTCTGGGTCTCTGGGTCTCAATGTCTCAGTCTCAGGATCTCAGGGTCTCAGGGCCTCTGGGTCTCTGTGTCTCAGTGTCTCAGTGTCTCACGGTCTCAGGGCCTCTGGGTCTCTGTGTCTCAGGGTCTCAGGGCCTCTGGGTCTCAGGGTCTCAGTATCTGAGGGTCTTAGGGTGTCAGGGCTTCTGGGTCTCAGGGCCTCAGTGTCTCTGGGTCTCTGTGTCTCAGGGTCTCAGGGCCTCAGGGTCTCTGGGACTCAGGGTCTCAGGGTCTCAGGGCCTCGTGTCTCTGGATCTCTGAGTCTCAATGTCTCAGTGTCTCAGTGTATCAGGGTCTCAGGGCCTCTGGGTCTCTGTGTCTCTGTGTCTCAGTGTCTCAGGGTCTCAGGGCCTCTGGGTCTCTGAGTCTCAGGGCCTCTGGGTCTCTGGGTCTCTGAGTCTCAGGGTCTCAAGGCCTCTGGTTCTCTGGGTCTCAATGTCTCAGTGTCTCAGCGTCTCAGGGTCTCTGGGTCTCTGTATCTCATTGTCTCAGGGTGTCAGTGTCTCAGGACCTCTGGGTCTCTGTGTCTCACTGTCTCAAGGTCACAGGGCCCCTGGGTCACTGTGTCTCAGGGTCTCAGGGCCGCTGGGTCTCAGGGTCTCAGTGTCTCAGGGTCTCAGGTCCTCGAGGTCTCAGGGTCTCAGGGCCGTTGGGTCTCAGGGTCTCAGTGTCTCAGGGTCTCAGGAGACATGGGTCTTTGGTTCTCAGTGTCTCAGGGTCTCAGGGCCTCAGGGTCTCTGGGTCTCTGAGTTACAATGTCTCAGTGTCTCAGGGTCTCAGTTTCTCAGGGTCTCTGAGTCTCAATGTCTCTGTGTCTCTGTGTCTCAGTGTCTCAGGGCCCCTGGGTCTCTGAGTCTCTGTGTCTCAGGATCTCAGGGCCTCTGGGTCTCTGTGTCTAAGGGTCTCAGGGCCTCTGGGTCTCAGGGTCTCAGTGTCACAGGGCCTCAGGGCATCTGGGTCTCAGGGTCTCAGTGTCTCAGGGTTCTCAGGGCCTCTGGGTCTCTGTGTCTCAGGGTCTCAGGGCCTCTGACTCTCTGTGTCTCAGGGTCTCAGGGCCTCTGGATCTCTGGGTCTCTGAGTCTCAGTGTCTCAGTGTCTCAGGGTCTCAGGGCCTCTGTGTCTCAGTGTCTCAGTGTCTCACGTCCTCTGGGTCTCTGGGTCTCTGAGTCTCAATGTCTCTGGTTCTCAGGGTCTCAGGGTCTCAGGGCCTCTGGGTCTCTGGGTCTCAATGTCTCAGTGTCTCAGGGTCTCAGGGCTTTGGGTCTCTGTGTCTCAGGGCCTCTGGGTCTCTGTGTCTCAGTGTCTGAGGTCTCAGGACCTCTGGGTCTCTGGGTCTCTGGGACTCAATGTCTCAGGGTCTCAGGGCCTCTGGGTCTCAGGATCTCAGGGTCTCAAGTTCTCAATGTATCAGGGTCTCAGGGTTTCTGGGTCTCAGTGACTCAGTGTCTCAGGTCCTCTGGGTCGCTGGGTCTCTGAGTCTCAGTGTCTCAGTGCCTCAGAGTCTCAGGGCCTCTGGGTCTCAGGGTCTCTGGGTCTCAGGGCCTCAGGGCCTCTGGGTCTCTGTGTCTCAGTGTCTATGTGTGTTAGGTCCTCTGGGTCTCTGAGTCTCAATGTCTCAGTGTCTCAGGGCCTCTGTGTCTCAGTGTTTCAGGTCCTCTGGGTCTCTGGGTCTCTGAGTCTCAATGTCTCAGTGTCTCAGGGTCTCAGGGTCCCAGGGTCTCTGGGTCTCTGAGTCTCAATGTCTCAGTGTCTCAGCGTCTCAGTGTCTCAGGGCCTCTGTGTCTCAGTGTCTCACGTCCTCTGGGTCTCTGGGTCTCTGAGTCTCAATGTCTCAGTGTCTCATGGTCTCAGGGTCCCAGGGCCTCTGGGTCTCTGTGTCTCAGGGCCTCTGGGTCTCAGTGTCTCAGTGTCTCAGTGTCGCAGAGCCTCTGGGTCTCTCTGTCTCATGTCCTCTGAGTCTCTGGGTTTCTGAGTCTCAATGTCTCAGTGTCTCAGGGTCTCAGGGCCTCAGGGCCTCTGGGTCTCTGTGTCTCAGTGTCTCAGGTTCTCAGGGTCTCAGGCATCTGGCTCTCTGTGTCTCAGGGTCTCAGGGCCTCTGGGTCTCAGTATCACAGGGTCTCAGGGTCTCATGGCCTCTGGGTCTCAGGGTCTCAGGGCCTCTGGGTCTCAGGGTCTCAGTGTCTCAGGGACTCAGGGCCTCTGGGTCTCAGGGTCTCTGAGTCTCAATGTCTCAGTGTCTCAGTGTCTCAGGGCCTCTGGGTCTCTGTGTCTCAGGGTCTCAGGACCTCTGGGTCTCTGGGTATCAGTGTCTCAGTGTTTCAGGGTCTCAGGGCCTCTGGGTCTCTGCATCTCAGTGTCTCAGGGTCTCAGGGCCTTTGGGTCTCTGGGTCCCTGAGTCTCAGTGTCTCAGTGTCTCATGGCCTCTGGGTCTCTGAGTCTCAATGTCGCAGTATCTCAGTGTCTCAGGGTCTCAGGGCCTCTGGGCCTCTGTGTCTCAGTGTCTCAGGGTCTCAGGACCTCTGGTTCTCTGAGTCTCAATGTCTCAGTGTCTCAGGGTCTCAGGTCCTCTGTGTCTCAGTGTCTCAGGGCCTCAGGGCCTCTGGGTCTCTGAGTCTCAATGTCTCAGGGTCTCAGTGTCTCAGGGCCTGAATGTCTCAGTGTCTCACGTCCTCTGGGTCTCTGGGTCTCTGAGTCTCAATGTCTCAGTGTCTCAGGGTCCCAGGGCCTCTGGGTCTCTGTGTCTATGCGTCTCAGTGTCTCAGTGTCTCGGGTTCTCTGGGTATCAGAGTCTCAATGTCTCTGTATCTCAGTGTCTCAGGGTCTCAGGACCTCTGGGTCTCTGAGTCTCAGTGTCTCAGTGTCTCAGGGCCTCTGGTCTCTGTGTCTCAGTGTCTCAGGGCCTCTGGGTCTCTGGTTCGCAGTGTCTCAGGGTCTCAGGGCCTCTGGGTGTCTGTGTCTCAGTGTCTCAGGGCCTCTGGGTCTCTGTGTTTCGAGTCTCAATGTCTCAGAGTCCCTGTGTCTCAGTGTCTCAGGGTCCCAGGATCCCAGGGTCTCAGGACCTCTGGGTCTCAGTTTATCAGGGTCTCAGGGCCTCTGCGTATCTGGGTCTCAATGTCTCAGTGTCTCAGGGTCTCTTGGTCTCTGGGTCTCAGTGTCACTGTGTCTCAGTTTCTCAGTGTCTCAGGGTCTCAGAGTCTCAGTATCTCAGGGACTCAGTGTATGAGTGTCTCAGTGTCTCAGTCACTCAGAGTCTCAGTGTCTCAGTGTCTCAGTCATTCAGGGTCTCAGTGTCTCGGTGTCTCAGTCACTCAGGGTCCCAGTGTCTCAGTGTTTTAGGCTCTCAGTGTCTCAGGGTCTCAGTGTCTCAGGGTATCAGTGTCTTAGTGTCTCAGTGTCCCCGGGTCTCGGGGTTTCAGTGTCTCCAGGTCTCAGTGTCTCAGGGTCCCTGGGTCTCAGGACCTCTAGTTCTCAGGGTCTCTGGGTCTCAGAGTCTCAGTGTCTCAGTGCCTTACTGTCCCTGGGTCTCATGGTCATATTGTCTCTGTGTCTCAGACTCTCACCGTCTCAGTGTCTCAGTGTCTCAGTGTCTCAGTGTATCAGGGTCTCAATGTCTCAGTGTCTCAGGGTCTCTGGGTCACTGCATGTCTGGGTCTCAGTGTCTCAGGGTCCCAGGGTCTCTGGATGTCTTGTTCTCTGGGTCTCTTGATCTCACTGTCTCTGTATCTCACAGCCTCTGTGTCTCTGGGTAACTGGGTCTCAGTGTCACAGTGTCTCAGTGTCTCAGTGCCTCATTGTCTCAGGGTCTCACTGTCTCAGTGTTGCAGGGTGTCAGGTTTTCTGTGCCTCAGTGTCTCAGGGTCACATTTTCTCCAGGTCTCAGGTTCTCTGTGTCTCAGTGTCTCAGTGTCTCAGGGAATCAGGGAATCAGGGTCTCAGAGTCTCAGTGTCTCAGTGTCTCAGTGTCTCACTGTCTCAGTGTCTCAGTGTCTCAGAATCTCTGGGTCTCAATGTCTCAGTGTATAAGTGTCTCATAGTCTCAGTGTCCCAGTGTCTCAGTGTCTAAGGGTCTCTGGGTCTCAGTGTCTCAGTGTATCAGTGTCTCAGAGTCACAGTGTCCCAGGGTCTCAGTGTCTCAGGGTCTCAGGCTCTCTGGGTTTCTGGATCTCTGGGTCTCAGCTTCTCAGTGTCTCAGGGTCTCTGGGTCTTTGGGTCTCAGGGTCTCAGGGTCTCAGTGTCTCAGTCTCTCAGTGTCTCAGGATCTCAGTGTCTCAGGGTCTCTGTGTCTCAGTGTTTCAGGATCTCAGGGTCTCTTCGTCTCGGGTCTCATTTTCTCCGCGTCTCAGGGTCAGTGTGTATCAGTTTTGCAGTGTCTCAGGGTCTAAGTGTTTCAGGGTTTCAGTGTCTCAGGGTCTCAGTGCCTCAGTGTCTCAGTGTCCCAGGGTCTCAGGGTTTCAGAGTCTCAGGGTCTCTCGGTCTCTTGGTCTCTGGGTGACAGTTTCTCAGGGGGTCTGTGTCTCACTGTCTCACTGTCTCAGTCTCTCACTGTCTCAGTGTCTCAGGGTCTCAGTGTCGCAGTGTCTCTGTGTCTCAGGGTCTCAGTGTCTCACGGCCTCAGTGTCTCAGTGTTTCAGGGTCTCAGGGTCTCTGGGTCTCAGGGTCTCTGGGAATCAGTGTCTCTGGGTCTGAGTGTCTCAGGGTCTCAGTGTCTCAGGGTCTCAGTGTCTCAGTGCCTCAGCGTCTCTGGGCCTATGACTCTCAGTGTCTCAGGGTCTCAGGCTCTCTGGGACTCTGGGTCTCAGTGTCCTACGGTCTCAGGGTCTCAGTGTCTCAGTGTCACATTGTCTCAGGGTCTCAGAGTCTCAGTGTCTCAGGGTCTCAGGCTCTCTGGGTCTCTGGGTGTCTGGGTCTCAGTGTCTCAGGGTCTCAGGGTTTCAGGGTTGCAGTGTCTCTGTGTCTCAGGGTCTCTGTGTCTCTGCGTCTCTGGGTCTCTGGGACTCAGGGTATCTGTGCCTCGGTGTCTCAAGGTATCAGGGTCTCAGTTTCTCAGTGTCTCAGTGTTTCAGGGTCTCCGGGTCTCACGCTCTCTGCCTCTTTGGCCCTCTGGGTCTCAGAGTCTCTAGATCTCTTGTTCTCAGGGTTCCTGGGTCTCAGTGTATCAGTGTCTCAGGGTCTCAGTGTCTCTGGGTCTCAGGGTCTCATGGTCACAGTCTCTCAGTGTCTCAGGGTCTCAGTGTCTCAGGATCTCTGGTTCCCTGGGTCCCAGGGTCTCAGTGTTCTCAGTGTCTCATTATCTCAGGGTTTCTCGGCTTCAGGTTTTTCAGTGTCTCAGTGTCTCAGGGTCTCATGGTCACATTGTGTCAGTGTCTCAGTTTTTCAGTGTCTCAGAGTGTCAGGGACTCAGAGTTTCAGTGTCTGAGGGGCTCAGGGCCTCAGTTCCTCTGTGTCTCAGTGTCTCTGTGTCTCCGGGCTCAGTGTCTCTGTGTCTCAGTATCTCAGGGTCTGTGGGCCTCAGGGTCTCAGGGTCTCAGGGTCTCAGGGTCTCTGTGTCGTAGTGTCTCAGTGTCTCTGTGTCTCAGTGTCTCAGGGTCTCAGTGTCTCAGGGTCTCGGGGTCTCTGGATCTCTGGTTCTCTGGGTCTCTTGGTCTGTGGGTCTCACTGTCTCTGTGTCTCAGGGTCTCTGTTTCTCTGGGTCTCTGGGTCTCAGTTCCTCAGGGTGTCTGGGTCTCTGTGTCTCAGGGTCACAGTGTCTCAGAGTCTCAGGGTCTCAGGATCTATGGGTCACTGCGTGCCTGGGTCTTAGTGTCGCAGGGTCTCATGGTCTCTGGATGTCTGGTTCTCTGGGTCTCTTGGTCTGTTGACCTCATTGTCTCTGTGTCTCAGAGTCTCTGTGTCTGTGGGTAACTGGGTTTCAGTGTCTCAGTGTCTCAGGGTCTCAGGGTCTCAGGGTCTCTGGTTCCCTGGGTCTCAGAGAATCAGTGTCTCAGTGTCTCAGGGTCTCAGGGTCTCTGTGTCTCAGGGCTCAGTGTCTCAGTGCCTGAGGGTCTCTGCGTCTCTGTGGCTCAGTGTCTCAGGGTCTCAGTGTCTCAGGATCTCAGTGTCTCACTGCCTCAGGATCTCAGTTTCTCAGGGCCTCAGTGTCTCCGTGTCTCCGTGTCTCAGTGTCTCAGGGTCTCAGTGTCTCAGGGTCTCAGTCTCTCTGGGCCTCTGGATCTCAGGGAATCAGGGTCTCAGAGTCTCAGCTCTCAGTGTCTCAGGGTCTCAGTATCTCAGGGTCTCAGTGCCTCAATGTCTCAGTGTCTCAGGGTCTCAGTGTCTCAGTGTCTCAGGGTCACTGGGTCTCAGGGTCTCAGTGTCTCAGTGTCTCAGGGCCTCTGGGTCTCAGATTGTCATGGTTTCTGGGTCTCTGTGTCCCAGTGTCTCAGGGTCTCAGGGTCTCTGGGTCACTGCGTGTCTGGGTCTCAGTGACTCTGGGTCTCAGTGCCTCAGGGTCTCTGTGTCTATGGCTCTCAGGGACTCTGGGTCTCTGGGTCTCAGTGTCTCAGGGTCTCAGGCTCTCTGGGTCTCAGGGTCTCAGTGCCTCAGGGTCTCCAGGTCTCAGGGTCTCTGCGTCTCTGGTCCTTTGGGTCTCAGGGTCTCTGTGCCTTAGTGTCTCAGTGTCTCAGGGTCTCAGTGTCTCTGAGTCTCAGGGGCTCATGGTCACAATCTCTCACGGTCTCAGGTTCTCAGTGTCTCATTTTCTCAGGGTCTCTTGGTCTCAGTGTCTCAGGGTCTCAGTTTCTCAGTGTCTCAGAGTCTCCAGGACACAGAGTTTCAATGTCTCAGGGGCCCAGGGCCTCAGTGTCTCCGTGTCTCAGGGTCTCAGTGTCTCACTGTCTCAGGGTCTCAGTGTCTCAGGGTCTCAGTGTATCAGTGTCTCAGGGTCTCACTGTCTCATGTTCTCAGTCTCACTGTGTCTCAGTGTCTCAGGGTTTCAGGGTCTCAGAGTCTCAGCTCTCAGTGTCTCAAGGTCTCACTGTCTCAGTGTTTCAGGGTCTCAGTGTCTCAGGGTCTCAGTTTCACTGGGTCTCTGGGTCTCAGGAGCTGAGGGTTTCAGGGTTTCAGTGTCTCAATGTCCCAGTGTCTCAGGGTCTCAGTGTCTCAGCGTCTGAGGGTCTCAGGGTCTCCGTGTCTCTGTATCTCAGGGCCTCTGGGTCTCAGGGTCTCTTGGTCTGTTGGTCTCACTGTCTCTGTGTCTCAGGGTCTCTGTTTCTCTGGGCCTCTGGGTCTCACTTTCTCAGGGTCTCTGGGTCTCTGTGTCTCTGGATCTCAGTGTCTCAGAGTCTCAGCTCTCAGTTTCTCAGGGTCTCAGTGTCTCACTGTCTCAGTGTCTCAGTGTTTCAGGGTCTCAGTGTCTCAGTGTCTCAGGGTCTCAGGGTCTCAGTGTCTCAATGTCTCAGGGTCTCAGTGTCTCAGGTTCTCAGAGTCTCAGTGTCTCGGTGTCTCAGGGGCTCAGGGTCTCAGGGTTTCAGGTTTGCAGTGTCTCAGTGTTGGAGGGTCTCAGTGTCTCAGCCTCTCTGGGTCTCAGGGTCTCTGGGTCTCAGAGTCTCTGGGTATCAGTGCTGCAGTGTCTCAGTGTCTCAGGGTGTCAGGGTCCCAGGGTCTCAATGTCTTAGGGTCTCAGTGTCTCATGTCTCAGTATCTCTGGGTCTCAGTGTCTCCGTGTCTCTTGGTCTCTGGGTCTCGGGGTCTCTGTGTCTCAGTGTCTCAGGGTCACAGTGTCTCTGTGTCTCACTGTCTCAATGTCTCAGGGTCTCTGGGTCTCTGTGTCCTTGGCTTTCAGTGTCTCATTTTCTCAGTGTCTCAGGGTCTCAGGGTCTCAGTGTCTCTGGGTGTCTGGTTCTCTGGGTTTCAGGGTCTCTGAGTCTCTGGGTCTCAGTGTCTCAGGGTCTCTGGGTCTCATTGTCAGATGGTCTCTGGATAACTGGGTCTCAGAGTCTCTGGGTCTCTGGGGCTCTGCGTCTTCGTGTCTCAGTGTCTCTGGGTCTCAGGGTTTCTGGGTCTCAGGGTCTCTGGGTCTCTGGGTCCCAGTGTCTCTGGGTCTCAGTGTCTCTGGATCTCAGTGTTTCAGTTTCTCAGGGTCTCTTTGCCTCTGGGTCTCAATGTCTCAGTGTCTCTGGGTATCTGGGTCTCAGTTTCTCATGGTCTCAGTGTCCCTGTGTCTCTGTGTCTCAGTGACTCTGGGTCTCAGGGTCTCCATGTCTCAGTGACTCTGGGTCTCAGGGTCTCTGGGTCTCTGGGTCTCAGTGTCTCAAGGTCTCTGGGTCTCAGTGTCTCAGTTTCTCAGGGTCACAGGGCCTATGCGTCTTTGTGTCTCAGGGTCTCAGTGTCTCAAGGTCTCTGGGTCTCAGTCTCTCAGCTTCTCAGTGTCTCTGTGTCTCAGTGACTCAGAGTGTCTTGGTCTCTGGGTCTCTGGGTCTCCGGGTCTCAGTGTCTCATGGTCTCTGGGTCTCAAGATCACTGGGTGTTTGGGTCTCTGGGTCTCAGGGTCTCTGTATCTCAGTGTCACAGTGTCTCAGGGTCTCTGTGTCTCAGTGTCTCAGGGTCTCAGTGTCTCAGGGTCTCAAAGTCTCAGTCTCTCAGTGTCTCAGGGTCTCTGGGTCTTTGTGTCTCATGTCTCAGGACTTCAGTGTCTCGGGGTCTCAGTGTCTCAATGTCTCAAGGTCTCTGGTTCTCTGGGTCACTGGGTCTCAGGATCTCTGGGTCACTGGGTCTATGTGTCTCAGTGTCTCACTGTGTCAGGGTCATTGGGTCTCTGGGTCTCTGTGTCTCAGTGTTGCAATGTCACAGGGTGTCTGAGTCTCTGGGTCCCTGTGTCTCAGTGTCTCAGTGACTCAGGGTCTCTGGGTCTCTGTGTATCAGTGTGTCTGTTTCTGTGGGTCTCTGGGTCTCAGTGTCTCAAACTCTCAGTCTCTCAGTGTCTCCTGGTCTCTTAGTCTCTGGGTCACTGGGTCTCAGTGCCTCAGGTTCTCTGAGTCTCTGGATCCCTGTGTCTGAGTGCCTCAGTGTCTCAGAGTCTCAGGGTCTCAGGATCTATGGGTCACTGCGTGCCTGGGTCTTAGTGTCGCAGGGTCTCATGGTCTCTGGATGTCTGGTTCTCTGGGTCTCTTGGTCTGTTGACCTCATTGTCTCTGTGTCTCAGAGTCTCTGTGTCTGTGGGTAACTGGGTTTCAGTGTCTCAGTGTCTCAGGGTCTCAGGGTCTCAGGGTCTCTGGTTCCCTGGGTCTCAGAGAATCAGTGTCTCAGTGTCTCAGGGTCTCAGGGTCTCTGTGTCTCAGGGCTCAGTGTCTCAGTGCCTGAGGGTCTCTGCGTCTCTGTGGCTCAGTGTCTCAGGGTCTCAGTGTCTCAGGATCTCAGTGTCTCACTGCCTCAGGATCTCAGTTTCTCAGGGCCTCAGTGTCTCCGTGTCTCCGTGTCTCAGTGTCTCAGGGTCTCAGTGTCTCAGGGTCTCAGTCTCTCTGGGCCTCTGGATCTCAGGGAATCAGGGTCTCAGAGTCTCAGCTCTCAGTGTCTCAGGGTCTCAGTATCTCAGGGTCTCAGTGCCTCAATGTCTCAGTGTCTCAGGGTCTCAGTGTCTCAGTGTCTCAGGGTCACTGGGTCTCAGGGTCTCAGTGTCTCAGTGTCTCAGGGCCTCTGGGTCTCAGATTGTCATGGTTTCTGGGTCTCTGTGTCCCAGTGTCTCAGGGTCTCAGGGTCTCTGGGTCACTGCGTGTCTGGGTCTCAGTGACTCTGGGTCTCAGTGCCTCAGGGTCTCTGTGTCTATGGCTCTCAGGGACTCTGGGTCTCTGGGTCTCAGTGTCTCAGGGTCTCAGGCTCTCTGGGTCTCAGGGTCTCAGTGCCTCAGGGTCTCCAGGTCTCAGGGTCTCTGCGTCTCTGGTCCTTTGGGTCTCAGGGTCTCTGTGCCTTAGTGTCTCAGTGTCTCAGGGTCTCAGTGTCTCTGAGTCTCAGGGGCTCATGGTCACAATCTCTCACGGTCTCAGGTTCTCAGTGTCTCATTTTCTCAGGGTCTCTTGGTCTCAGTGTCTCAGGGTCTCAGTTTCTCAGTGTCTCAGAGTCTCCAGGACACAGAGTTTCAATGTCTCAGGGGCCCAGGGCCTCAGTGTCTCCGTGTCTCAGGGTCTCAGTGTCTCACTGTCTCAGGGTCTCAGTGTCTCAGGGTCTCAGTGTATCAGTGTCTCAGGGTCTCACTGTCTCATGTTCTCAGTCTCACTGTGTCTCAGTGTCTCAGGGTTTCAGGGTCTCAGAGTCTCAGCTCTCAGTGTCTCAAGGTCTCACTGTCTCAGTGTTTCAGGGTCTCAGTGTCTCAGGGTCTCAGTTTCACTGGGTCTCTGGGTCTCAGGAGCTGAGGGTTTCAGGGTTTCAGTGTCTCAATGTCCCAGTGTCTCAGGGTCTCAGTGTCTCAGCGTCTGAGGGTCTCAGGGTCTCCGTGTCTCTGTATCTCAGGGCCTCTGGGTCTCAGGGTCTCTTGGTCTGTTGGTCTCACTGTCTCTGTGTCTCAGGGTCTCTGTTTCTCTGGGCCTCTGGGTCTCACTTTCTCAGGGTCTCTGGGTCTCTGTGTCTCTGGATCTCAGTGTCTCAGAGTCTCAGCTCTCAGTTTCTCAGGGTCTCAGTGTCTCACTGTCTCAGTGTCTCAGTGTTTCAGGGTCTCAGTGTCTCAGTGTCTCAGGGTCTCAGGGTCTCAGTGTCTCAATGTCTCAGGGTCTCAGTGTCTCAGGTTCTCAGAGTCTCAGTGTCTCGGTGTCTCAGGGGCTCAGGGTCTCAGGGTTTCAGGTTTGCAGTGTCTCAGTGTTGGAGGGTCTCAGTGTCTCAGCCTCTCTGGGTCTCAGGGTCTCTGGGTCTCAGAGTCTCTGGGTATCAGTGCTGCAGTGTCTCAGTGTCTCAGGGTGTCAGGGTCCCAGGGTCTCAATGTCTTAGGGTCTCAGTGTCTCATGTCTCAGTATCTCTGGGTCTCAGTGTCTCCGTGTCTCTTGGTCTCTGGGTCTCGGGGTCTCTGTGTCTCAGTGTCTCAGGGTCACAGTGTCTCTGTGTCTCACTGTCTCAATGTCTCAGGGTCTCTGGGTCTCTGTGTCCTTGGCTTTCAGTGTCTCATTTTCTCAGTGTCTCAGGGTCTCAGGGTCTCAGTGTCTCTGGGTGTCTGGTTCTCTGGGTTTCAGGGTCTCTGAGTCTCTGGGTCTCAGTGTCTCAGGGTCTCTGGGTCTCATTGTCAGATGGTCTCTGGATAACTGGGTCTCAGAGTCTCTGGGTCTCTGGGGCTCTGCGTCTTCGTGTCTCAGTGTCTCTGGGTCTCAGGGTTTCTGGGTCTCAGGGTCTCTGGGTCTCTGGGTCCCAGTGTCTCTGGGTCTCAGTGTCTCTGGATCTCAGTGTTTCAGTTTCTCAGGGTCTCTTTGCCTCTGGGTCTCAATGTCTCAGTGTCTCTGGGTATCTGGGTCTCAGTTTCTCATGGTCTCAGTGTCCCTGTGTCTCTGTGTCTCAGTGACTCTGGGTCTCAGGGTCTCCATGTCTCAGTGACTCTGGGTCTCAGGGTCTCTGGGTCTCTGGGTCTCAGTGTCTCAAGGTCTCTGGGTCTCAGTGTCTCAGTTTCTCAGGGTCACAGGGCCTATGCGTCTTTGTGTCTCAGGGTCTCAGTGTCTCAAGGTCTCTGGGTCTCAGTCTCTCAGCTTCTCAGTGTCTCTGTGTCTCAGTGACTCAGAGTGTCTTGGTCTCTGGGTCTCTGGGTCTCCGGGTCTCAGTGTCTCATGGTCTCTGGGTCTCAAGATCACTGGGTGTTTGGGTCTCTGGGTCTCAGGGTCTCTGTATCTCAGTGTCACAGTGTCTCAGGGTCTCTGTGTCTCAGTGTCTCAGGGTCTCAGTGTCTCAGGGTCTCAAAGTCTCAGTCTCTCAGTGTCTCAGGGTCTCTGGGTCTTTGTGTCTCATGTCTCAGGACTTCAGTGTCTCGGGGTCTCAGTGTCTCAATGTCTCAAGGTCTCTGGTTCTCTGGGTCACTGGGTCTCAGGATCTCTGGGTCACTGGGTCTATGTGTCTCAGTGTCTCACTGTGTCAGGGTCATTGGGTCTCTGGGTCTCTGTGTCTCAGTGTTGCAATGTCACAGGGTGTCTGAGTCTCTGGGTCCCTGTGTCTCAGTGTCTCAGTGACTCAGGGTCTCTGGGTCTCTGTGTATCAGTGTGTCTGTTTCTGTGGGTCTCTGGGTCTCAGTGTCTCAAACTCTCAGTCTCTCAGTGTCTCCTGGTCTCTTAGTCTCTGGGTCACTGGGTCTCAGTGCCTCAGGTTCTCTGAGTCTCTGGATCCCTGTGTCTGAGTGCCTCAGTGACTCAGAGTCTCTGGGTCTCAGTGTCGCAATGGCTCTGGGTCTCTGGGTCTCAGTGTCTCAAAGTCATAGCCCCTCAGTGTCTCAGGGTTGATGGGTCTCGGGGCTCTGGACTCTGTGTCTCAGTGTCTCAGGGTTTCAGTGTCTCAGGGTCTCAGTGTCTCTGGGTCTCAGGGTCTCAAGTTCTCTCGGTCTCTGGGTCACTGGGTCATTGGTTCTCTGGGACACTGGGTCTATGTGTCTCAGTGTCTGAATGTCTCAGGGTCATTGGGTCTCTGGTGTCTGTGTCTCAGTGTCTCACCGTCTCAAGGTCTCAGGGTCTCTGGGTCACTGGGTCTCAGGATCTCTGGGTCACTGGGTCTATGTGTCTCAGTGTCTCAGGGTCATTGGGTCTCTGGGCCTCTGTGTCTCAGTGTCTCAATGTCTCAGGGTCTCTGAGTCTCTGTATCCCTGTGTCTCAGTGTCTCTGTGACTCTGGGTCTCTGGGTCTCTGTGTCCCAGAGTCTCAGTGTCTCTGGGTCTGTGGGTCTCTGGGTTTCAGTATCTCAAAGTCTCAGTTTCTCTGTGTCTCCAGGTCTCTGGGTCTCTGGGTCTCTGCTCTCTGTGTCTCAGTGTCTCAGGGTTTCAGTGTCTCAGGATCTCTGGGTCTCTGTGTCCCAGTGTCTCAGTGTCTTTGTGTCTCAGTGTCTCAGGGTTTCATGGTCTCTTGGTCTCTGGGTCACTGGGCCAATGTGTCTCAGTGTCTCATTGTCTCAATGTCTCTGGGTCTCTTTGTCTCAGTGTCACAGTGTCTCAAGGTCTCAGAATCTCTGAGTCTCTGGGTCCCTGTGTCTCAGTGTCTCTGGGTCTCAGGTTCTCAGGGTCTCTTGGTCGCTGGATCTCTGGGTAGTGTCTCACTGTCTCAGGGTCTCAGTGTCTCAAAGTCTCAGTGTCTCAGGGTCTATGGGTCTCTGGGTCTCTGGACTCTGTGTCTCAGTGTCTCAGGGTTTCAGTGTCTCAGGGTCTCAGTGTCTCAGGGTCTCAAGTTCTCTCGGTCTCTGGGTCACTGGGTCTCAGGGACTCTGGGACACTGGGTCTATGTGTCTCAGTGTCTTAATGTCTCAGGGTCATTGGGTCTCTGGGTGTCTGTGTCTTAGTGTCTCACTGTCTCAAGATCTCAGGGTCTCTGAGTCTCTGGGTCCCTGTTTCTCAGTGTCTCAGTGACTCAGGGCCTCTGGGTATCAGTGTCTCAAAGTCTCAGTCTCTCAGTGTCTCAGGGCCTTTGGGTCTATGGGTCTCAGTGTTTCATGTCTCAGGGTCTCAGTGTCTCAGGGTCTCAAGGTCTCTGGGTCTCTGGGTCACTGGGTCTCAGGATCTCTGGGTCACTGGGTCTATGTGTCTCAGTGTCTCAGGGTCATTGGGTCTCTGGGTCTCTGGGCCTCTGTGTCTCAGTGTCTCAATGCCTCAGGGTCTCTGAGTCTCTGTATCCCTGTGTCTCAGTGTCTCTGTGACTCTGGGTCTCTGGGTCTCTGTGTCCCAGAGTCTCAGTGTCTCTGGGTCTGAGGGTCTCTGGGTTTCAGTGTCTCAAAGTCTCAGTTTCTCTGTGTCTCCAGGTCTCTGGGTCTCTGGGTCTCAGCTCTCTGTGTCTCAGTGTCACAGGGTTTCAGTGTCTCAGGATCTCTGGGTCTCTGTGTCCCAGTGTCTCAGTGTCTCTGTGTCTCAGTGTCTCAGTGTCTCAGGGGCTCATGGTCACAGTCTCTCAGCGTCTCAGGGTCTCAGTGTCTCAGGGTTTCAGGGTCTCAGTGTCTCAGGGTCTCAGTGTCTCAATGTCTCAGTGTCTCAGGGTCTCCGTGTCTCAGGGTCTCAGGGTCACTGGGTCTCTGGGTCTCAGGGTCTCAGTGTCTCAGTGTCGCAGGGTCTCAGTGTCTCAGGGTCTCATTGTCACAGGGTCTCAGTGTCTCAGGTTCTCAGGTTGTCTTGGTCTCAGGGTCTCTGCTTCTTAGGGTCCCTGGGTCTCTGGGTCTCAGTTTCTCTGGGTCTCAGGGTCACAGGGTCTCAGTGTCTCAGAGTCTCAGGGTCTCAGGGTCTCAGGTTCTCAGTGTCTCTGCGTCAGTGCGTGCCTGGGTCTCTGTGTCTCAGTGTCTCAGGGTCTCAGGCTCGCTGGGTCTCTGGGACTTAGGGTCTCTGTGTCTCTGGGTCTCTGCGTCTCTGCGTCTCTAAGTCTCTGGGTCTCAGGGTCTCTGTGTCTCACTGTCTCAGGGTCTCAGCTTCTCAGTGTCTCAGTGTTTCAGGGTCTCTGGGTCTTAGGGTCTCTGTGCCTCAGTGTCTCAGCTTCTCAGTGTCTCAGTGTTTCAGTTTTTCAGGGTCTCAGGGTCTCAGTGTCTCAGGGTTTCAGGGTCTCTGGGTCTCTGGATCTCTGGTTCTCAGAGTCTCTGGGTCTCAGTGTCTCAGTTTCTCAGGGTCTCAGTTTCTCAGTGTCTCAGGGTCTCATTTTCTCAGGGTCTGTGGGTCTCTGGGTATCAGGGTGTCTGGGTCTCAGGGTTTCAGGGTTGCAGTGTCTCAATGTCTCAGTGTCTCAGTGCCACAGGGTCTCAGTGTCTTAGGGTCTCAGGTTCTCTTGGTCTCAGGGTCTCTGGGTTTTTGGGTCTCAGTTTCTCAGGGTCTCTGTGTCTCAGTGTCTCAGGGTCTCAGTTTCTCAGAGTCTCTGGGTCACTGCGTGTCTGGGTCTCTGTGTCTCAGTGTCTCAGTGTCTCAGTGTTTCAGGGTCTCTGCATCTCCGTTAGTCTGGGTCTCAGGGTCTCTGTGCCTCAGTGTCTCAGTGCCTCAGGATCTCAGCTTCTGTGTCTCAGTGTTTCAGTGTTTCAGGGTCTCAGTTTCTCAGAGTCCCAGGTCTCAGGGTCTCAGTGTCTCAGTGTCTCAGGGTGTCAGGGTCTCTCGGTCTCAGGATCTCTAGTTCTCAGGGTCTCTGGGTCAGTGTCTCAGAGTCTCAGTTTCTCAGGGTCTCAGTGTCTCAAGGTCTCAGTGTCTCAGTGTCTCATTTTCTCACGGTCTCTGGGTCCCTGGGTCTCAGGGTTTCAGCGTTGCAGTGTCTCAATGTCTCAGGGTCTCAGTGTCTCAGTGTCGCAGGGTCTCAGTGTCTCAGGTTCTCTTGGTCTCAGGGTCTCAGCATCTCAGGGTCTCCGGGTCTCAGTTTCTCAGGGTCTCAGGGTCACTGTGTCTCTTGGTCTCAGGATATTAGGGTCTCAGGTTCTCAGGGACTCTGGGTCACTGCATGTCTGGGTCTCTGTGCCTCTGTGTCTCAGGATCTCAGGGTCTCAGTGCCTCTGGGTCTCTGTGTCTCAGGGTCTCAGGGCCTCTGGGTCTCAGGGTCTCAGTGTCTGAGGGTCTTAGGGTCTCAGGGCCTCTGGGTTTCAGGGTCTCTGGGTCTGTGTGTCTCAGGGTCTCAGGGCCTCAGGGTCTCTGGGACTCAGGGTCTCAGTGTCTCAGGGTCTCAGGGCGTCTGGGTCTCTGGGTCTCTGAGTCTCAGGGCCTCTGAGTATCAGTGTCTCAGAGTCTCAGGGTCTCAAGGCATCTGGTTCTCTGGGTCTCAATGTTTCAGTGTCTCAGCGCCTCAGGGTCTCTGGGTCTCTGTATCTCATTGTCTCAGGGTGTCAGGGTCTCAGGACCTCTGGGTCTCTGTGTCTCACTGTCTCAAGGTCTCAGGGCCCCTGGGTCACTGTGTCTCAGGGTCTCAGGGCCGTTGGGTCTCAGGGTCTCAGTGTCTCAGGGACTCAGGCCCTCTGGGTCTTGGAATCCCAGTGTCTCAGGGTCTCAGGGTCTCAGGACCTCTGGGTCTCTGTGTCTCAGTGACTCAGGGTCTCAGGGCCTCAGGGTCTCTGGGTCTCTGAGTCTCCATGTCTCAGTGTCTCAGGGCCTCTGGGTCTCTGTGTCTCAGTGTCTCAGGGTCTCAGGGCCTCTGGGTCTCTGTGTCTCAGGGTCTCAGGGCCTCTGGGTCTCAGGGTCTCAGTGTCTCAGGGTCTTAGGGTCTCAGGGCCTCTGGGTCTCAGGGTCTCAGTGTCTCAGTGTATCTGGGTCTCAGGGTCTCAGGGTCTCAGGGCCTCAGGGTCTCTGGGACTCAGGGTCTCAGGGTCTCAGGGCCTCAGGGTCTCTGGGACTCAGGGTCTCAGGGTCTCAAGGCCTCTGTGTCTCTGGATCTCTGAGTCTCAATGTCTCGGTGTCTCAGTGTCTCAGGGTCTCAGGGCCTCTGTGTCTCAGGGCCTCTGGGTATCTGTGTCTCTGTGTCTCAGGGTCTCAGGGCCTCTGAGTATCAGTGTCTCAGAGTCTCAGGGTCTCAAGGCCTCTGGTTCTCTGGGTCTCAATGTCTCAGTGTCTCAGGGTCTCAGGGTCTCTGTATCTCATTGTCTCCGTGTGTCAGGGTCTCATGGCCTCTGGGTCTCTGTGTCTCACTGTCTCAGGGTCTCTGGGCCCCTGGGTCACTGTGTCTCAGGGTCTCAGGGCCGCTGGGTCTCAGGGTCTCAGGGTCTCAGGTCCTCGAGGTCTCAGGGCCTCAGGGCCGCCGGGTCTCAGGGTCTTAGTGTCTCAGGGTCTCAGGGCCTCTAGGTCTCAGGGTCTCAGTGGCTCAGGGTCTCAGGACCCATGGGTCTTTTGGTCTCAGTGTCTCAGGGTCTCAGGGCCTCTGGGTCTCTGGGACTCTGAGTCTCAATGTCTCAGTGTCTCAGGGTCTCAGGGCCTCTGGGTCTCTGAGTCTCAATGTCTCTGTGTCTCTGTGTCTCAGTGTCTCAGTCCCTCTGGGTCTCTGGGTCTCTGAGTCTCAGTGTCTCAGGGTCTCAGGGCACCTGGGACTCTGGGTCTCTGAGTCTCTGTGTCTCAGGGTGTCAGGGTCTCAGGGTCTCAGGGCCACTGGGTCTCAGGGTCTCAGTGTCTCAGGGTCTCAGTGCCTCTGGGTCTCTGTGTCTAAGGTTCTCAGGGCCTCTGGGTCTCAGGGTCTCAGTGTCTCAGGGCCTCAGGGCATCTGGGTCTCAGGGTCTCAGTGTCTCAGGGTTCTCAGGGCCTCTGGGTCTCTGTGTCTCAGGGCCTCTGGGTCTCAGGGCCTCTGGGTCTCAGGGTCTCATGGCCTCTGGGTCTCAGGGTCTCAATGTCTCAGTGTCTCAGGGTCTCAGGGCCTCTGTGTCTCAGTGTCTCAGTGTCTCAGTGTCTCAGCGTCTCAGGGCCTCTGGGTCTCTGGGTCTCAATGTCTCAGTCTCAGGATCTCAGGGTCTCAGGGCCTCTGGGTCTCTGTGTCTCAGTGTCTCAGTGTCTCACGGTCTCAGGGCCTCTGGGTCTCTGTGTCTCAGGGTCTCAGGGCCTCTGGGTCTCAGGGTCTCAGTATCTGAGGGTCTTAGGGTGTCAGGGCTTCTGGGTCTCAGGGCCTCAGTGTCTCTGGGTCTCTGTGTCTCAGGGTCTCAGGGCCTCAGGGTCTCTGGGACTCAGGGTCTCAGGGTCTCAGGGCCTCGTGTCTCTGGATCTCTGAGTCTCAATGTCTCAGTGTCTCAGTGTATCAGGGTCTCAGGGCCTCTGGGTCTCTGTGTCTCTGTGTCTCAGTGTCTCAGGGTCTCAGGGCCTCTGGGTCTCTGAGTCTCAGGGCCTCTGGGTCTCTGGGTCTCTGAGTCTCAGGGTCTCAAGGCCTCTGGTTCTCTGGGTCTCAATGTCTCAGTGTCTCAGCGTCTCAGGGTCTCTGGGTCTCTGTATCTCATTGTCTCAGGGTGTCAGTGTCTCAGGACCTCTGGGTCTCTGTGTCTCACTGTCTCAAGGTCACAGGGCCCCTGGGTCACTGTGTCTCAGGGTCTCAGGGCCGCTGGGTCTCAGGGTCTCAGTGTCTCAGGGTGTCAGGTCCTCGAGGTCTCAGGGTCTCAGGGCCGTTGGGTCTCAGGGTCTCAGTGTCTCAGGGTCACAGGGCCTCTAGGTCTCAGGGTCTCAGTGTCTCAGGGTCTCAGGAGACATGGGTCTTTGGTTCTCAGTGTCTCAGGGTCTCAGGGCCTCAGGGTCTCTGGGTCTCTGAGTTACAATGTCTCAGTGTCTCAGGGTCTCAGTTTCTCAGGGTCTCTGAGTCTCAATGTCTCTGTGTCTCTGTGTCTCAGTGTCTCAGGGCCCCTGGGTCTCTGAGTCTCTGTGTCTCAGGATCTCAGGGCCTCTGGGTCTCTGTGTCTAAGGGTCTCAGGGCCTCTGGGTCTCAGGGTCTCAGTGTCACAGGGCCTCAGGGCATCTGGGTCTCAGGGTCTCAGTGTCTCAGGGTTCTCAGGGCCTCTGGGTCTCTGTGTCTCAGGGTCTCAGGGCCTCTGACTCTCTGTGTCTCAGGGTCTCAGGGCCTCTGGATCTCTGGGTCTCTGAGTCTCAGTGTCTCAGTGTCTCAGGGTCTCAGGGCCTCTGTGTCTCAGTGTCTCAGTGTCTCACGTCCTCTGGGTCTCTGGGTCTCTGAGTCTCAATGTCTCTGGTTCTCAGGGTCTCAGGGCCTCTGGGTCTCTGGGTCTCAATGTCTCAGTGTCTCAGGGTCTCAGGGCTTTGGGTCTCTGTGTCTCAGGGCCTCTGGGTCTCTGTGTCTCAGTGTCTGAGGTCTCAGGACCTCTGGGTCTCTGGGTCTCTGGGACTCAATGTCTCAGGGTCTCAGGGCCTCTGGGTCTCAGGATCTCAGGGTCTCAAGTTCTCAATGTATCAGGGTCTCAGGGTTTCTGGGTCTCAGTGACTCAGTGTCTCAGGTCCTCTGGGTCGCTGGGTCTCTGAGTCTCAGTGTCTCAGTGCCTCAGAGTCTCAGGGCCTCTGGGTCTCAGGGTCTCTGGGTCTCAGGGCCTCAGGGCCTCTGGGTCTCTGTGTCTCAGTGTCTATGTGTGTTAGGTCCTCTGGGTCTCTGAGTCTCAATGTCTCAGTGTCTCAGGGCCTCTGTGTCTCAGTGTTTCAGGTCCTCTGGGTCTCTGGGTCCCTGAGTCTCAATGTCTCAGTGTCTCAGGGTCTCAGGGTCCCAGGGTCTCTGGGTCCCTGAATCTCAATGTCTCAGTGTCTCAGGGTCTCAGGGTCCCAGGGTCTCTGGGTCTCTGAGTCTCAATGTCTCAGGGCCTCTGTGTCTCAGTGTCTCACGTCCTCTGGGTCTCTGGGTCTCTGAGTCTCAATGTCTCAGTGTCTCATGGTCTCAGGGTCCCAGGGCCTCTGGGTCTCTGTGTCTCAGGGCCTCTGGGTCTCAGTGTCTCAGTGTCGCAGGGCCTCTGGGTCTCTCTGTCTCATGTCCTCTGAGTCTCTGGGTTTCTGAGTCTCAATGTCTCAGTGTCTCAGGGTCTCAGGGCCTCAGGGCC
Organism: Carcharhinus amblyrhynchos; assembly: GCF_965287045.1. NCBI lineage: Eukaryota > Metazoa > Chordata > Chondrichthyes > Carcharhiniformes > Carcharhinidae > Carcharhinus > Carcharhinus amblyrhynchos. The sequence continues at coordinate 43,904 of NW_027650227.1, read as the reverse complement.
TCAGGGCCTCTGGGTCTCTGTGTCTCAGTGTCTCAGGTTCTCAGGGTCTCAGGCATCTGGCTCTCTGTGTCTCAGGGTCTCAGGGCCTCTGGGTCTCAGTATCACAGGGTCTCAGGGTCTCATGGCCTCTGGGTCTCAGGGTCTCAGGGCCTCTGGGTCTCAGGGTCTCAGTGTCTCAGGGACTCAGGGCCTCTGGGTCTCAGGGTCTCTGAGTCTCAATGTCTCAGTGTCTCAGTGTCTCAGGGCCTCTGGGTCTCTGTGTCTCAGGGTCTCAGGACCTCTGGGTCTCTGGGTATCAGTGTCTCAGTGTTTCAGGGTCTCAGGGCCTCTGGGTCTCTGCATCTCAGTGTCTCAGGGTCTCAGGGCCTTTGGGTCTCTGGGTCCCTGAGTCTCAGTGTCTCAGTGTCTCATGGCCTCTGGGTCTCTGAGTCTCAATGTCGCAGTATCTCAGTGTCTCAGGGTCTCAGGGCCTCTGGGCCTCTGTGTCTCAGTGTCTCAGGGTCTCAGGACCTCTGGTTCTCTGAGTCTCAATGTCTCAGTGTCTCAGGGTCTCAGGTCCTCTGTGTCTCAGTGTCTCAGGGCCTCAGGGCCTCTGGGTCTCTGAGTCTCAATGTCTCAGGGTCTCAGTGTCTCAGGGCCTGAATGTCTCAGTGTCTCACGTCCTCTGGGTCTCTGGGTCTCTGAGTCTCAATGTCTCAGTGTCTCAGGGTCCCAGGGCCTCTGGGTCTCTGTGTCTATGCGTCTCAGTGTCTCAGTGTCTCGGGTTCTCTGGGTATCAGAGTCTCAATGTCTCTGTATCTCAGTGTCTCAGGGTCTCAGGACCTCTGGGTCTCTGAGTCTCAGTGTCTCAGTGTCTCAGGGCCTCTGGTCTCTGTGTCTCAGTGTCTCAGGGCCTCTGGGTCTCTGGTTCGCAGTGTCTCAGGGTCTCAGGGCCTCTGGGTGTCTGTGTCTCAGTGTCTCAGGGCCTCTGGGTCTCTGTGTTTCGAGTCTCAATGTCTCAGAGTCCCTGTGTCTCAGTGTCTCAGGGTCCCAGGATCCCAGGGTCTCAGGACCTCTGGGTCTCAGTTTATCAGGGTCTCAGGGCCTCTGCGTATCTGGGTCTCAATGTCTCAGTGTCTCAGGGTCTCTTGGTCTCTGGGTCTCAGTGTCACTGTGTCTCAGTTTCTCAGTGTCTCAGGGTCTCAGAGTCTCAGTATCTCAGGGACTCAGTGTATGAGTGTCTCAGTGTCTCAGTCACTCAGAGTCTCAGTGTCTCAGTCATTCAGGGTCTCAGTGTCTCGGTGTCTCAGTCACTCAGGGTCCCAGTGTCTCAGTGTTTTAGGCTCTCAGTGTCTCAGGGTCTCAGTGTCTCAGGGTATCAGTGTCTTAGTGTCTCAGTGTCCCCGGGTCTCGGGGTTTCAGTGTCTCCAGGTCTCAGTGTCTCAGGGTCCCTGGGTCTCAGGACCTCTAGTTCTCAGGGTCTCTGGGTCTCAGAGTCTCAGTGTCTCAGTGCCTTACTGTCCCTGGGTCTCATGGTCATATTGTCTCTGTGTCTCAGACTCTCACCGTCTCAGTGTCTCAGGGACTCAGTGTCTCAGTGTCTCAGTGTATCAGGGTCTCAATGTCTCAGTGTCTCAGGGTCTCTGGGTCACTGCATGTCTGGGTCTCAGTGTCTCAGGGTCCCAGGGTCTCTGGATGTCTTGTTCTCTGGGTCTCTTGATCTCACTGTCTCTGTATCTCACAGCCTCTGTGTCTCTGGGTAACTGGGTCTCAGTGTCACAGTGTCTCAGTGTCTCAGTGCCTCATTGTCTCAGGGTCTCACTGTCTCAGTGTTGCAGGGTGTCAGGTTTTCTGTGCCTCAGTGTCTCAGGGTCACATTTTCTCCAGGTCTCAGGTTCTCTGTGTCTCAGTGTCTCAGTGTCTCAGGGAATCAGGGAATCAGGGTCTCAGAGTCTCAGTGCCTCAGTGTCTCAGTGTCTCAGTGTCTCACTGTCTCAGTGTCTCAGTGTCTCAGAATCTCTGGGTCTCAATGTCTCAGTGTATAAGTGTCTCATAGTCTCAGTGTCCCAGTGTCTCAGTGTCTAAGGGTCTCTGGGTCTCAGTGTCTCAGTGTATCAGTGTCTCAGAGTCACAGTGTCCCAGGGTCTCAGTGTCTCAGGGTCTCAGGCTCTCTGGGTTTCTGGATCTCTGGGTCTCAGCTTCTCAGTGTCTCAGGGTCTCTGGGTCTTTGGGTCTCAGGGTCTCAGGGTCTCAGTGTCTCAGTCTCTCAGTGTCTCAGGATCTCAGTGTCTCAGGGTCTCTGTGTCTCAGTGTTTCAGGATCTCAGGGTCTCTTCGTCTCGGGTCTCATTTTCTCCGCGTCTCAGGGTCAGTGTGTATCAGTTTTGCAGTGTCTCAGGGTCTAAGTGTTTCAGGGTTTCAGTGTCTCAGGGTCTCAGTGCCTCAGTGTCTCAGTGTCCCAGGGTCTCAGGGTTTCAGAGTCTCAGGGTCTCTCGGTCTCTTGGTCTCTGGGTGACAGTTTCTCAGGGGGTCTGTGTCTCACTGTCTCACTGTCTCAGTCTCTCACTGTCTCAGTGTCTCAGGGTCTCAGTGTCGCAGTGTCTCTGTGTCTCAGGGTCTCAGTGTCTCACGGCCTCAGTGTCTCAGTGTTTCAGGGTCTCAGGGTCTCTGGGTCTCAGGGTCTCTGGGAATCAGTGTCTCTGGGTCTGAGTGTCTCAGGGTCTCAGTGTCTCAGGGTCTCAGTGTCTCAGTGCCTCAGCGTCTCTGGGCCTATGACTCTCAGTGTCTCAGGGTCTCAGGCTCTCTGGGACTCTGGGTCTCAGTGTCCTACGGTCTCAGGGTCTCAGTGTCTCAGTGTCACATTGTCTCAGGGTCTCAGAGTCTCAGTGTCTCAGGGTCTCAGGCTCTCTGGGTCTCTGGGTGTCTGGGTCTCAGTGTCTCAGGGTCTCAGGGTTTCAGGGTTGCAGTGTCTCTGTGTCTCAGGGTCTCTGTGTCTCTGCGTCTCTGGGTCTCTGGGACTCAGGGTATCTGTGCCTCGGTGTCTCAAGGTATCAGGGTCTCAGTTTCTCAGTGTCTCAGTGTTTCAGGGTCTCCGGGTCTCACGCTCTCTGCCTCTTTGGCCCTCTGGGTCTCAGAGTCTCTAGATCTCTTGTTCTCAGGGTTCCTGGGTCTCAGTGTATCAGTGTCTCAGGGTCTCAGTGTCTCTGGGTCTCAGGGTCTCATGGTCACAGTCTCTCAGTGTCTCAGGGTCTCAGTGTCTCAGGATCTCTGGTTCCCTGGGTCCCAGGGTCTCAGTGTTCTCAGTGTCTCATTATCTCAGGGTTTCTCGGCTTCAGGTTTTTCAGTGTCTCAGTGTCTCAGGGTCTCATGGTCACATTGTGTCAGTGTCTCAGTTTTTCAGTGTCTCAGAGTGTCAGGGACTCAGAGTTTCAGTGTCTGAGGGGCTCAGGGCCTCAGTTCCTCTGTGTCTCAGTGTCTCTGTGTCTCCGGGCTCAGTGTCTCTGTGTCTCAGTATCTCAGGGTCTGTGGGCCTCAGGGTCTCAGGGTCTCAGTGTCTCAGGGTCTCTGTGTCGTAGTGTCTCAGTGTCTCTGTGTCTCAGTGTCTCAGGGTCTCAGTGTCTCAGTGTCTCAGGGTCTCGGGGTCTCTGGATCTCTGGTTCTCTGGGTCTCTTGGTCTGTGGGTCTCACTGTCTCTGTGTCTCAGGGTCTCTGTTTCTCTGGGTCTCTGGGTCTCAGTTCCTCAGGGTGTCTGGGTCTCTGTGTCTCAGGGTCACAGTGTCTCAGAGTCTCAGGGTCTCAGGATCTATGGGTCACTGCGTGCCTGGGTCTTAGTGTCGCAGGGTCTCATGGTCTCTGGATGTCTGGTTCTCTGGGTCTCTTGGTCTGTTGACCTCATTGTCTCTGTGTCTCAGAGTCTCTGTGTCTGTGGGTAACTGGGTTTCAGTGTCTCAGTGTCTCAGGGTCTCAGGGTCTCAGGGTCTCTGGTTCCCTGGGTCTCAGAGAATCAGTGTCTCAGTGTCTCAGGGTCTCAGGGTCTCTGTGTCTCAGGGCTCAGTGTCTCAGTGCCTGAGGGTCTCTGCGTCTCTGTGGCTCAGTGTCTCAGGGTCTCAGTGTCTCAGGATCTCAGTGTCTCACTGCCTCAGGATCTCAGTTTCTCAGGGCCTCAGTGTCTCCGTGTCTCCGTGTCTCAGTGTCTCAGGGTCTCAGTGTCTCAGGGTCTCAGTCTCTCTGGGCCTCTGGATCTCAGGGAATCAGGGTCTCAGAGTCTCAGTTCTCAGTGTCTCAGGGTCTCAGTATCTCAGGGTCTCAGTGCCTCAATGTCTCAGTGTCTCAGGGTCTCAGTGTCTCAGTGTCTCAGGGTCACTGGGTCTCAGGGTCTCAGTGTCTCAGTGTCTCAGGGCCTCTGGGTCTCAGATTGTCATGGTTTCTGGGTCTCTGTGTCCCAGTGTCTCAGGGTCTCAGGGTCTCTGGGTCACTGCGTGTCTGGGTCTCAGTGACTCTGGGTCTCAGTGCCTCAGGGTCTCTGTGTCTATGGCTCTCAGGGACTCTGGGTCTCTGGGTCTCAGTGTCTCAGGGTCTCAGGCTCTCTGGGTCTCAGGGTCTCAGTGCCTCAGGGTCTCCAGGTCTCAGGGTCTCTGCGTCTCTGGTCCTTTGGGTCTCAGGGTCTCTGTGCCTTAGTGTCTCAGTGTCTCAGGGTCTCAGTGTCTCTGAGTCTCAGGGGCTCATGGTCACAATCTCTCACGGTCTCAGGTTCTCAGTGTCTCATTTTCTCAGGGTCTCTTGGTCTCAGTGTCTCAGGGTCTCAGTTTCTCAGTGTCTCAGAGTCTCCAGGACACAGAGTTTCAATGTCTCAGGGGCCCAGGGCCTCAGTGTCTCCGTGTCTCAGGGTCTCAGTGTCTCACTGTCTCAGGGTCTCAGTGTCTCAGGGTCTCAGTGTATCAGTGTCTCAGGGTCTCACTGTCTCATGTTCTCAGTCTCACTGTGTCTCAGTGTCTCAGGGTTTCAGGGTCTCAGAGTCTCAGCTCTCAGTGTCTCAAGGTCTCACTGTCTCAGTGTTTCAGGGTCTCAGTGTCTCAGGGTCTCAGTTTCACTGGGTCTCTGGGTCTCAGGAGCTGAGGGTTTCAGGGTTTCAGTGTCTCAATGTCCCAGTGTCTCAGGGTCTCAGTGTCTCAGCGTCTGAGGGTCTCAGGGTCTCCGTGTCTCTGTATCTCAGGGCCTCTGGGTCTCAGGGTCTCTTGGTCTGTTGGTCTCACTGTCTCTGTGTCTCAGGGTCTCTGTTTCTCTGGGCCTCTGGGTCTCACTTTCTCAGGGTCTCTGGGTCTCTGTGTCTCTGGATCTCAGTGTCTCAGAGTCTCAGCTCTCAGTTTCTCAGGGTCTCAGTGTCTCACTGTCTCAGTGTCTCAGTGTTTCAGGGTCTCAGTGTCTCAGTGTCTCAGGGTCTCAGGGTCTCAGTGTCTCAATGTCTCAGGGTCTCAGTGTCTCAGGTTCTCAGAGTCTCAGTGTCTCGGTGTCTCAGGGGCTCAGGGTCTCAGGGTTTCAGGTTTGCAGTGTCTCAGTGTTGGAGGGTCTCAGTGTCTCAGCCTCTCTGGGTCTCAGGGTCTCTGGGTCTCAGAGTCTCTGGGTATCAGTGCTGCAGTGTCTCAGTGTCTCAGGGTGTCAGGGTCCCAGGGTCTCAATGTCTTAGGGTCTCAGTGTCTCATGTCTCAGTATCTCTGGGTCTCAGTGTCTCCGTGTCTCTTGGTCTCTGGGTCTCGGGGTCTCTGTGTCTCAGTGTCTCAGGGTCACAGTGTCTCTGTGTCTCACTGTCTCAATGTCTCAGGGTCTCTGGGTCTCTGTGTCCTTGGCTTTCAGTGTCTCATTTTCTCAGTGTCTCAGGGTCTCAGGGTCTCAGTGTCTCTGGGTGTCTGGTTCTCTGGGTTTCAGGGTCTCTGAGTCTCTGGGTCTCAGTGTCTCAGGGTCTCTGGGTCTCATTGTCAGATGGTCTCTGGATAACTGGGTCTCAGAGTCTCTGGGTCTCTGGGGCTCTGCGTCTTCGTGTCTCAGTGTCTCTGGGTCTCAGGGTTTCTGGGTCTCAGGGTCTCTGGGTCTCTGGGTCCCAGTGTCTCTGGGTCTCAGTGTCTCTGGATCTCAGTGTTTCAGTTTCTCAGGGTCTCTTTGCCTCTGGGTCTCAATGTCTCAGTGTCTCTGGGTATCTGGGTCTCAGTTTCTCATGGTCTCAGTGTCCCTGTGTCTCTGTGTCTCAGTGACTCTGGGTCTCAGGGTCTCCATGTCTCAGTGACTCTGGGTCTCAGGGTCTCTGGGTCTCTGGGTCTCAGTGTCTCAAGGTCTCTGGGTCTCAGTGTCTCAGTTTCTCAGGGTCACAGGGCCTATGCGTCTTTGTGTCTCAGGGTCTCAGTGTCTCAAGGTCTCTGGGTCTCAGTCTCTCAGCTTCTCAGTGTCTCTGTGTCTCAGTGACTCAGAGTGTCTTGGTCTCTGGGTCTCTGGGTCTCCGGGTCTCAGTGTCTCATGGTCTCTGGGTCTCAAGATCACTGGGTGTTTGGGTCTCTGGGTCTCAGGGTCTCTGTATCTCAGTGTCACAGTGTCTCAGGGTCTCTGTGTCTCAGTGTCTCAGGGTCTCAGTGTCTCAGGGTCTCAAAGTCTCAGTCTCTCAGTGTCTCAGGGTCTCTGGGTCTTTGTGTCTCATGTCTCAGGACTTCAGTGTCTCGGGGTCTCAGTGTCTCAATGTCTCAAGGTCTCTGGTTCTCTGGGTCACTGGGTCTCAGGATCTCTGGGTCACTGGGTCTATGTGTCTCAGTGTCTCACTGTGTCAGGGTCATTGGGTCTCTGGGTCTCTGTGTCTCAGTGTTGCAATGTCACAGGGTGTCTGAGTCTCTGGGTCCCTGTGTCTCAGTGTCTCAGTGACTCAGGGTCTCTGGGTCTCTGTGTATCAGTGTGTCTGTTTCTGTGGGTCTCTGGGTCTCAGTGTCTCAAACTCTCAGTCTCTCAGTGTCTCCTGGTCTCTTAGTCTCTGGGTCACTGGGTCTCAGTGCCTCAGGTTCTCTGAGTCTCTGGATCCCTGTGTCTGAGTGCCTCAGTGACTCAGAGTCTCTGGGTCTCAGTGTCGCAATGGCTCTGGGTCTCTGGGTCTCAGTGTCTCAAAGTCATAGCCCCTCAGTGTCTCAGGGTTGATGGGTCTCGGGGCTCTGGACTCTGTGTCTCAGTGTCTCAGGGTTTCAGTGTCTCAGGGTCTCAGTGTCTCTGGGTCTCAGGGTCTCAAGTTCTCTCGGTCTCTGGGTCACTGGGTCATTGGGTCTCTGGGACACTGGGTCTATGTGTCTCAGTGTCTGAATGTCTCAGGGTCATTGGGTCTCTGGTGTCTGTGTCTCAGTGTCTCACCGTCTCAAGGTCTCAGGGTCTCTGGGTCACTGGGTCTCAGGATCTCTGGGTCACTGGGTCTATGTGTCTCAGTGTCTCAGGGTCATTGGGTCTCTGGGCCTCTGTGTCTCAGTGTCTCAATGTCTCAGGGTCTCTGAGTCTCTGTGTCCCTGTGTCTCAGTGTCTCTGTGACTCTGGGTCTCTGGGTCTCTGTGTCCCAGAGTCTCAGTGTCTCTGGGTCTGTGGGTCTCTGGGTTTCAGTATCTCAAAGTCTCAGTTTCTCTGTGTCTCCAGGTCTCTGGGTCTCTGGGTCTCTGCTCTCTGTGTCTCAGTGTCTCAGGGTTTCAGTGTCTCAGGATCTCTGGGTCTCTGTGTCCCAGTGTCTCAGTGTCTCTGTGTCTCAGTGTCTCAGGGTTTCATGGTCTCTTGGTCTCTGGGTCACTGGGCCAATGTGTCTCAGTGTCTCATTGTCTCAATGTCTCTGGGTCTCTTTGTCTCAGTGTCACAGTGTCTCAAGGTCTCAGAATCTCTGAGTCTCTGGGTCCCTGTGTCTCAGTGTCTCTGGGTCTCAGGTTCTCAGGGTCTCTTGGTCGCTGGATCTCTGGGTAGTGTCTCACTGTCTCAGGGTCTCAGTGTCTCAAAGTCTCAGTGTCTCAGGGTCTATGGGTCTCTGGGTCTCTGGACTCTGTGTCTCAGTGTCTCAGGGTTTCAGTGTCTCAGGGTCTCAGTGTCTCAGGGTCTCAAGTTCTCTCGGTCTCTGGGTCACTGGGTCTCAGGGACTCTGGGACACTGGGTCTATGTGTCTCAGTGTCTTAATGTCTCAGGGTCATTGGGTCTCTGGGTGTCTGTGTCTTAGTGTCTCACTGTCTCAAGATCTCAGGGTCTCTGAGTCTCTGGGTCCCTGTTTCTCAGTGTCTCAGTGACTCAGGGCCTCTGGGTATCAGTGTCTCAAAGTCTCAGTCTCTCAGTGTCTCAGGGCCTTTGGGTCTATGGGTCTCAGTGTTTCATGTCTCAGGGTCTCAGTGTCTCAGGGTCTCAAGGTCTCTGGGTCTCTGGGTCACTGGGTCTCAGGATCTCTGGGTCACTGGGTCTATGTGTCTCAGTGTCTCAGGGTCATTGGGTCTCTGGGTCTCTGGGCCTCTGTGTCTCAGTGTCTCAATGCCTCAGGGTCTCTGAGTCTCTGTATCCCTGTGTCTCAGTGTCTCTGTGACTCTGGGTCTCTGGGTCTCTGTGTCCCAGAGTCTCAGTGTCTCTGGGTCTGAGGGTCTCTGGGTTTCAGTGTCTCAAAGTCTCAGTTTCTCTGTGTCTCCAGGTCTCTGGGTCTCTGGGTCTCTGCTCTCTGTGTCTCAGTGTCACAGGGTTTCAGTGTCTCAGGATCTCTGGGTCTCTGTGTCCCAGTGTCTCAGTGTCTCTGTGTCTCAGTGTCTCAGTGTCTCAGGGGCTCATGGTCACAGTCTCTCAGCGTCTCAGGGTCTCAGTGTCTCAGGGTTTCAGGGTCTCAGTGTCTCAGGGTCTCAGTGTCTCAATGTCTCAGTGTCTCAGGGTCTCCGTGTCTCAGGGTCTCAGGGTCACTGGGTCTCTGGGTCTCAGGGTCTCAGTGTCTCAGTGTCGCAGGGTCTCAGTGTCTCAGGGTCTCATTGTCACAGGGTCTCAGTGTCTCAGGTTCTCAGGTTGTCTTGGTCTCAGGGTCTCTGCTTCTTAGGGTCCCTGGGTCTCTGGGTCTCAGTTTCTCTGGGTCTCAGGGTCACAGGGTCTCAGTGTCTCAGAGTCTCAGGGTCTCAGGGTCTCAGGTTCTCAGTGTCTCTGCGTCAGTGCGTGCCTGGGTCTCTGTGTCTCAGTGTCTCAGGGTCTCAGGCTCGCTGGGTCTCTGGGACTTAGGGTCTCTGTGTCTCTGGGTCTCTGCGTCTCTGCGTCTCTAAGTCTCTGGGTCTCAGGGTCTCTGTGTCTCACTGTCTCAGGGTCTCAGCTTCTCAGTGTCTCAGTGTTTCAGGGTCTCTGGGTCTTAGGGTCTCTGTGCCTCAGTGTCTCAGCTTCTCAGTGTCTCAGTGTTTCAGTTTTTCAGGGTCTCAGGGTCTCAGTGTCTCAGGGTTTCAGGGTCTCTGGGTCTCTGGATCTCTGGTTCTCAGAGTCTCTGGGTCTCAGTGTCTCAGTTTCTCAGGGTCTCAGTTTCTCAGTGTCTCAGGGTCTCATTTTCTCAGGGTCTGTGGGTCTCTGGGTATCAGGGTGTCTGGGTCTCAGGGTTTCAGGGTTGCAGTGTCTCAATGTCTCAGTGTCTCAGTGCCACAGGGTCTCAGTGTCTTAGGGTCTCAGGTTCTCTTGGTCTCAGGGTCTCTGGGTTTTTGGGTCTCAGTTTCTCAGGGTCTCTGTGTCTCAGGGTCTCAGTTTCTCAGAGTCTCTGGGTCACTGCGTGTCTGGGTCTCTGTGTCTCAGTGTCTCAGTGTCTCAGTGTTTCAGGGTCTCTGCATCTCCGTTAGTCTGGGTCTCAGGGTCTCTGTGCCTCAGTGTCTCAGTGCCTCAGGATCTCAGCTTCTGTGTCTCAGTGTTTCAGTGTTTCAGGGTCTCAGTTTCTCAGAGTCCCAGGTCTCAGGGTCTCAGTGTCTCAGTGTCTCAGGGTGTCAGGGTCTCTCGGTCTCAGGATCTCTAGTTCTCAGGGTCTCTGGGTCAGTGTCTCAGAGTCTCAGTTTCTCAGGGTCTCAGTGTCTCAAGGTCTCAGTGTCTCAGTGTCTCATTTTCTCACGGTCTCTGGGTCCCTGGGTCTCAGGGTCTCAGTGTCTCAGTCTCTCAGTGTCTCAGGATCTCAGTGTCTCAGGGTCTCTGTGTCTCAGTGTTTCAGGATCTCAGGGTCTCTTCGTCTCGGGTCTCATTTTCTCCGCGTCTCAGGGTCAGTGTGTATCAGTTTTGCAGTGTCTCAGGGTCTAAGTGTTTCAGGGTTTCAGTGTCTCAGGGTCTCAGTGCCTCAGTGTCTCAGTGTCCCAGGGTCTCAGGGTTTCAGAGTCTCAGGGTCTCTCGGTCTCTTGGTCTCTGGGTGACAGTTTCTCAGGGGGTCTGTGTCTCACTGTCTCACTGTCTCAGTCTCTCACTGTCTCAGTGTCTCAGGGTCTCAGTGTCGCAGTGTCTCTGTGTCTCAGGGTCTCAGTGTCTCACGGCCTCAGTGTCTCAGTGTTTCAGGGTCTCAGGGTCTCTGGGTCTCAGGGTCTCTGGGAATCAGTGTCTCTGGGTCTGAGTGTCTCAGGGTCTCAGTGTCTCAGGGTCTCAGTGTCTCAGTGCCTCAGCGTCTCTGGGCCTATGACTCTCAGTGTCTCAGGGTCTCAGGCTCTCTGGGACTCTGGGTCTCAGTGTCCTACGGTCTCAGGGTCTCAGTGTCTCAGTGTCACATTGTCTCAGGGTCTCAGGGTCTCAGAGTCTCAGTGTCTCAGGGTCTCAGGCTCTCTGGGTCTCTGGGTGTCTGGGTCTCAGTGTCTCAGGGTCTCAGGGTTTCAGGGTTGCAGTGTCTCTGTGTCTCAGGGTCTCTGTGTCTCTGCGTCTCTGGGTCTCTGGGACTCAGGGTATCTGTGCCTCGGTGTCTCAAGGTATCAGGGTCTCAGTTTCTCAGTGTCTCAGTGTTTCAGGGTCTCCGGGTCTCACGCTCTCTGCCTCTTTGGCCCTCTGGGTCTCAGAGTCTCTAGATCTCTTGTTCTCAGGGTTCCTGGGTCTCAGTGTATCAGTGTCTCAGGGTCTCAGTGTCTCTGGGTCTCAGGGTCTCATGGTCACAGTCTCTCAGTGTCTCAGGGTCTCAGTGTCTCAGGATCTCTGGTTCCCTGGGTCCCAGGGTCTCAGTGTTCTCAGTGTCTCATTATCTCAGGGTTTCTCGGCTTCAGGTTTTTCAGTGTCTCAGTGTCTCAGGGTCTCATGGTCACATTGTGTCAGTGTCTCAGTTTTTCAGTGTCTCAGAGTGTCAGGGACTCAGAGTTTCAGTGTCTGAGGGGCTCAGGGCCTCAGTTCCTCTGTGTCTCAGTGTCTCTGTGTCTCCGGGCTCAGTGTCTCTGTGTCTCAGTATCTCAGGGTCTGTGGGCCTCAGGGTCTCAGGGTCTCAGGGTCTCAGGGTCTCTGTGTCGTAGTGTCTCAGTGTCTCTGTGTCTCAGTGTCTCAGGGTCTCAGTGTCTCAGGGTCTCGGGGTCTCTGGATCTCTGGTTCTCTGGGTCTCTTGGTCTGTGGGTCTCACTGTCTCTGTGTCTCAGGGTCTCTGTTTCTCTGGGTCTCTGGGTCTCAGTTCCTCAGGGTGTCTGGGTCTCTGTGTCTCAGGGTCACAGTGTCTCAGAGTCTCAGGGTCTCAGGATCTATGGGTCACTGCGTGCCTGGGTCTTAGTGTCGCAGGGTCTCATGGTCTCTGGATGTCTGGTTCTCTGGGTCTCTTGGTCTGTTGACCTCATTGTCTCTGTGTCTCAGAGTCTCTGTGTCTGTGGGTAACTGGGTTTCAGTGTCTCAGTGTCTCAGGGTCTCAGGGTCTCAGGGTCTCTGGTTCCCTGGGTCTCAGAGAATCAGTGTCTCAGTGTCTCAGGGTCTCAGGGTCTCTGTGTCTCAGGGCTCAGTGTCTCAGTGCCTGAGGGTCTCTGCGTCTCTGTGGCTCAGTGTCTCAGGGTCTCAGTGTCTCAGGATCTCAGTGTCTCACTGCCTCAGGATCTCAGTTTCTCAGGGCCTCAGTGTCTCCGTGTCTCCGTGTCTCAGTGTCTCAGGGTCTCAGTGTCTCAGGGTCTCAGTCTCTCTGGGCCTCTGGATCTCAGGGAATCAGGGTCTCAGAGTCTCAGCTCTCAGTGTCTCAGGGTCTCAGTATCTCAGGGTCTCAGTGCCTCAATGTCTCAGTGTCTCAGGGTCTCAGTGTCTCAGTGTCTCAGGGTCACTGGGTCTCAGGGTCTCAGTGTCTCAGTGTCTCAGGGCCTCTGGGTCTCAGATTGTCATGGTTTCTGGGTCTCTGTGTCCCAGTGTCTCAGGGTCTCAGGGTCTCTGGGTCACTGCGTGTCTGGGTCTCAGTGACTCTGGGTCTCAGTGCCTCAGGGTCTCTGTGTCTATGGCTCTCAGGGACTCTGGGTCTCTGGGTCTCAGTGTCTCAGGGTCTCAGGCTCTCTGGGTCTCAGGGTCTCAGTGCCTCAGGGTCTCCAGGTCTCAGGGTCTCTGCGTCTCTGGTCCTTTGGGTCTCAGGGTCTCTGTGCCTTAGTGTCTCAGTGTCTCAGGGTCTCAGTGTCTCTGAGTCTCAGGGGCTCATGGTCACAATCTCTCACGGTCTCAGGTTCTCAGTGTCTCATTTTCTCAGGGTCTCTTGGTCTCAGTGTCTCAGGGTCTCAGTTTCTCAGTGTCTCAGAGTCTCCAGGACACAGAGTTTCAATGTCTCAGGGGCCCAGGGCCTCAGTGTCTCCGTGTCTCAGGGTCTCAGTGTCTCACTGTCTCAGGGTCTCAGTGTCTCAGGGTCTCAGTGTATCAGTGTCTCAGGGTCTCACTGTCTCATGTTCTCAGTCTCACTGTGTCTCAGTGTCTCAGGGTTTCAGGGTCTCAGAGTCTCAGCTCTCAGTGTCTCAAGGTCTCACTGTCTCAGTGTTTCAGGGTCTCAGTGTCTCAGGGTCTCAGTTTCACTGGGTCTCTGGGTCTCAGGAGCTGAGGGTTTCAGGGTTTCAGTGTCTCAATGTCCCAGTGTCTCAGGGTCTCAGTGTCTCAGCGTCTGAGGGTCTCAGGGTCTCCGTGTCTCTGTATCTCAGGGCCTCTGGGTCTCAGGGTCTCTTGGTCTGTTGGTCTCACTGTCTCTGTGTCTCAGGGTCTCTGTTTCTCTGGGCCTCTGGGTCTCACTTTCTCAGGGTCTCTGGGTCTCTGTGTCTCTGGATCTCAGTGTCTCAGAGTCTCAGCTCTCAGTTTCTCAGGGTCTCAGTGTCTCACTGTCTCAGTGTCTCAGTGTTTCAGGGTCTCAGTGTCTCAGTGTCTCAGGGTCTCAGGGTCTCAGTGTCTCAATGTCTCAGGGTCTCAGTGTCTCAGGTTCTCAGAGTCTCAGTGTCTCGGTGTCTCAGGGGCTCAGGGTCTCAGGGTTTCAGGTTTGCAGTGTCTCAGTGTTGGAGGGTCTCAGTGTCTCAGCCTCTCTGGGTCTCAGGGTCTCTGGGTCTCAGAGTCTCTGGGTATCAGTGCTGCAGTGTCTCAGTGTCTCAGGGTGTCAGGGTCCCAGGGTCTCAATGTCTTAGGGTCTCAGTGTCTCATGTCTCAGTATCTCTGGGTCTCAGTGTCTCCGTGTCTCTTGGTCTCTGGGTCTCGGGGTCTCTGTGTCTCAGTGTCTCAGGGTCACAGTGTCTCTGTGTCTCACTGTCTCAATGTCTCAGGGTCTCTGGGTCTCTGTGTCCTTGGCTTTCAGTGTCTCATTTTCTCAGTGTCTCAGGGTCTCAGGGTCTCAGTGTCTCTGGGTGTCTGGTTCTCTGGGTTTCAGGGTCTCTGAGTCTCTGGGTCTCAGTGTCTCAGGGTCTCTGGGTCTCATTGTCAGATGGTCTCTGGATAACTGGGTCTCAGAGTCTCTGGGTCTCTGGGGCTCTGCGTCTTCGTGTCTCAGTGTCTCTGGGTCTCAGGGTTTCTGGGTCTCAGGGTCTCTGGGTCTCTGGGTCCCAGTGTCTCTGGGTCTCAGTGTCTCTGGATCTCAGTGTTTCAGTTTCTCAGGGTCTCTTTGCCTCTGGGTCTCAATGTCTCAGTGTCTCTGGGTATCTGGGTCTCAGTTTCTCATGGTCTCAGTGTCCCTGTGTCTCTGTGTCTCAGTGACTCTGGGTCTCAGGGTCTCCATGTCTCAGTGACTCTGGGTCTCAGGGTCTCTGGGTCTCTGGGTCTCAGTGTCTCATGGTCTCTGGGTCTCAGTGTCTCAGTTTCTCAGGGTCACAGGGCCTATGCGTCTTTGTGTCTCAGGGTCTCAGTGTCTCAAGGTCTCTGGGTCTCAGTCTCTCAGCTTCTCAGTGTCTCTGTGTCTCAGTGACTCAGAGTGTCTTGGTCTCTGGGTCTCTGGGTCTCCGGGTCTCAGTGTCTCATGGTCTCTGGGTCTCAAGATCACTGGGTGTTTGGGTCTCTGGGTCTCAGGGTCTCTGTATCTCAGTGTCACAGTGTCTCAGGGTCTCTGTGTCTCAGTGTCTCAGGGTCTCAGTGTCTCAGGGTCTCAAAGTCTCAGTCTCTCAGTGTCTCAGGGTCTCTGGGTCTTTGTGTCTCATGTCTCAGGACTTCAGTGTCTCGGGGTCTCAGTGTCTCAATGTCTCAAGGTCTCTGGTTCTCTGGGTCACTGGGTCTCAGGATCTCTGGGTCACTGGGTCTATGTGTCTCAGTGTCTCACTGTGTCAGGGTCATTGGGTCTCTGGGTCTCTGTGTCTCAGTGTTGCAATGTCACAGGGTGTCTGAGTCTCTGGGTCCCTGTGTCTCAGTGTCTCAGTGACTCAGGGTCTCTGGGTCTCTGTGTATCAGTGTGTCTGTTTCTGTGGGTCTCTGGGTCTCAGTGTCTCAAACTCTCAGTCTCTCAGTGTCTCCTGGTCTCTTAGTCTCTGGGTCACTGGGTCTCAGTGCCTCAGGTTCTCTGAGTCTCTGGATCCCTGTGTCTGAGTGCCTCAGTGACTCAGAGTCTCTGGGTCTCAGTGTCGCAATGGCTCTGGGTCTCTGGGTCTCAGTGTCTCAAAGTCATAGCCCCTCAGTGTCTCAGGGTTGATGGGTCTCGGGGCTCTGGACTCTGTGTCTCAGTGTCTCAGGGTTTCAGTGTCTCAGGGTCTCAGTGTCTCTGGGTCTCAGGGTCTCAAGTTCTCTCGGTCTCTGGGTCACTGGGTCATTGGGTCTCTGGGACACTGGGTCTATGTGTCTCAGTGTCTGAATGTCTCAGGGTCATTGGGTCTCTGGTGTCTGTGTCTCAGTGTCTCACCGTCTCAAGGTCTCAGGGTCTCTGGGTCACTGGGTCTCAGGATCTCTGGGTCACTGGGTCTATGTGTCTCAGTGTCTCAGGGTCATTGGGTCTCTGGGCCTCTGTGTCTCAGTGTCTCAATGTCTCAGGGTCTCTGAGTCTCTGTGTCCCTGTGTCTCAGTGTCTCTGTGACTCTGGGTCTCTGGGTCTCTGTGTCCCAGAGTCTCAGTGTCTCTGGGTCTGTGGGTCTCTGGGTTTCAGTATCTCAAAGTCTCAGTTTCTCTGTGTCTCCAGGTCTCTGGGTCTCTGGGTCTCTGCTCTCTGTGTCTCAGTGTCTCAGGGTTTCAGTGTCTCAGGATCTCTGGGTCTCTGTGTCCCAGTGTCTCAGTGTCTCTGTGTCTCAGTGTCTCAGGGTTTCATGGTCTCTTGGTCTCTGGGTCACTGGGCCAATGTGTCTCAGTGTCTCATTGTCTCAATGTCTCTGGGTCTCTTTGTCTCAGTGTCACAGTGTCTCAAGGTCTCAGAATCTCTGAGTCTCTGGGTCCCTGTGTCTCAGTGTCTCTGGGTCTCAGGTTCTCAGGGTCTCTTGGTCGCTGGATCTCTGGGTAGTGTCTCACTGTCTCAGGGTCTCAGTGTCTCAAAGTCTCAGTGTCTCAGGGTCTATGGGTCTCTGGGTCTCTGGACTCTGTGTCTCAGTGTCTCAGGGTTTCAGTGTCTCAGGGTCTCAGTGTCTCAGGGTCTCAAGTTCTCTCGGTCTCTGGGTCACTGGGTCTCAGGGACTCTGGGACACTGGGTCTATGTGTCTCAGTGTCTTAATGTCTCAGGGTCATTGGGTCTCTGGGTGTCTGTGTCTTAGTGTCTCACTGTCTCAAGATCTCAGGGTCTCTGAGTCTCTGGGTCCCTGTTTCTCAGTGTCTCAGTGACTCAGGGCCTCTGGGTATCAGTGTCTCAAAGTCTCAGTCTCTCAGTGTCTCAGGGCCTTTGGGTCTATGGGTCTCAGTGTTTCATGTCTCAGGGTCTCAGTGTCTCAGGGTCTCAAGGTCTCTGGGTCTCTGGGTCACTGGGTCTCAGGATCTCTGGGTCACTGGGTCTATGTGTCTCAGTGTCTCAGGGTCATTGGGTCTCTGGGTCTCTGGGCCTCTGTGTCTCAGTGTCTCAATGCCTCAGGGTCTCTGAGTCTCTGTATCCCTGTGTCTCAGTGTCTCTGTGACTCTGGGTCTCTGGGTCTCTGTGTCCCAGAGTCTCAGTGTCTCTGGGTCTGAGGGTCTCTGGGTTTCAGTGTCTCAAAGTCTCAGTTTCTCTGTGTCTCCAGGTCTCTGGGTCTCTGGGTCTCTGCTCTCTGTGTCTCAGTGTCACAGGGTTTCAGTGTCTCAGGATCTCTGGGTCTCTGTGTCCCAGTGTCTCAGTGTCTCTGTGTCTCAGTGTCTCAGTGTCTCAGGGGCTCATGGTCACAGTCTCTCAGCGTCTCAGGGTCTCAGTGTCTCAGGGTTTCAGGGTCTCAGTGTCTCAGGGTCTCAGTGTCTCAATGTCTCAGTGTCTCAGGGTCTCCGTGTCTCAGGGTCTCAGGGTCACTGGGTCTCTGGGTCTCAGGGTCTCAGTGTCTCAGTGTCGCAGGGTCTCAGTGTCTCAGGGTCTCATTGTCACAGGGTCTCAGTGTCTCAGGTTCTCAGGTTGTCTTGGTCTCAGGGTCTCTGCTTCTTAGGGTCCCTGGGTCTCTGGGTCTCAGTTTCTCTGGGTCTCAGGGTCACAGGGTCTCAGTGTCTCAGAGTCTCAGGGTCTCAGGGTCTCAGGTTCTCAGTGTCTCTGCGTCAGTGCGTGCCTGGGTCTCTGTGTCTCAGTGTCTCAGGGTCTCAGGCTCGCTGGGTCTCTGGGACTTAGGGTCTCTGTGTCTCTGGGTCTCTGCGTCTCTGCGTCTCTAAGTCTCTGGGTCTCAGGGTCTCTGTGTCTCACTGTCTCAGGGTCTCAGCTTCTCAGTGTCTCAGTGTTTCAGGGTCTCTGGGTCTTAGGGTCTCTGTGCCTCAGTGTCTCAGCTTCTCAGTGTCTCAGTGTTTCAGTTTTTCAGGGTCTCAGGGTCTCAGTGTCTCAGGGTTTCAGGGTCTCTGGGTCTCTGGATCTCTGGTTCTCAGAGTCTCTGGGTCTCAGTGTCTCAGTTTCTCAGGGTCTCAGTTTCTCAGTGTCTCAGGGTCTCATTTTCTCAGGGTCTGTGGGTCTCTGGGTATCAGGGTGTCTGGGTCTCAGGGTTTCAGGGTTGCAGTGTCTCAATGTCTCAGTGTCTCAGTGCCACAGGGTCTCAGTGTCTTAGGGTCTCAGGTTCTCTTGGTCTCAGGGTCTCTGGGTTTTTGGGTCTCAGTTTCTCAGGGTCTCTGTGTCTCAGGGTCTCAGTTTCTCAGAGTCTCTGGGTCACTGCGTGTCTGGGTCTCTGTGTCTCAGTGTCTCAGTGTCTCAGTGTTTCAGGGTCTCTGCATCTCCGTTAGTCTGGGTCTCAGGGTCTCTGTGCCTCAGTGTCTCAGTGCCTCAGGATCTCAGCTTCTGTGTCTCAGTGTTTCAGTGTTTCAGGGTCTCAGTTTCTCAGAGTCCCAGGTCTCAGGGTCTCAGTGTCTCAGTGTCTCAGGGTGTCAGGGTCTCTCGGTCTCAGGATCTCTAGTTCTCAGGGTCTCTGGGTCAGTGTCTCAGAGTCTCAGTTTCTCAGGGTCTCAGTGTCTCAAGGTCTCAGTGTCTCAGTGTCTCATTTTCTCACGGTCTCTGGGTCCCTGGGTCTCAGGGTTTCAGCGTTGCAGTGTCTCAATGTCTCAGGGTCTCAGTGTCTCAGTGTCGCAGGGTCTCAGTGTCTCAGGTTCTCTTGGTCTCAGGGTCTCAGCATCTCAGGGTCTCCGGGTCTCAGTTTCTCAGGGTCTCAGGGTCACTGTGTCTCTTGGTCTCAGGATCTTAGGGTCTCAGGTTCTCAGGGACTCTGGGTCACTGCATGTCTGGGTCTCTGTGCCTCTGTGTCTCAGGATCTCAGGGTCTCAGTGCCTCTGGGTCTCTGTGCCTCTGTGTCTCAGGGTCTCAGGGTCTCAGTGTCTCAGTGTCACAGGGTCTCAGTGTCTCAGAGTCTCAATGTCTCTGGATCTCTCGTTCTCTGAGTTTCTGTGTCTCATTGTATCAGTGTCTCAGGGTCTCAGTCTCTCAGGGTCTCAGGGTCTCAGGGTCTCAGTGTCTCCGGGTCTCTGGTTCCTTGGGCCCCAGGGTCTCAGAGTCTCAGTGTGTCATTGTCTCAGGTTCTCAGTGTCTCATTTTCTCTGTGTCTCTGTGTCTCAGTGTCTCTGTGTCTCTGTGTCTCAGTGTCTCAGGGTCTCAGTGTCTCAGTTTCTCAGTGTCTCAGAGTCTCCAGGATTCAGAGTTTCAGTGTCTCAGGGGCTCAGGGCCTCAGTGTCTCCGTGTCTCAGGGTCTCAGTGTCTCACTGTCTCAGGGTCTCAGTGTCTCAGGGTCTCACTGTCTCATGTTCTCAGTCTCTCTTTGTCTCAGTGTCTCAGGGATTCAGGGTCTCAGAGTCTCAGCTCTCAGTGTCTCTGGGTCTCAGTGTCTCCGTGTCTCTGGGTCTCGGGGTCTCTGTGTCTCAGTGTCTCAGGGTCACAGTGTCTCTGTGACTCACTCTCTCAATGTCTAAGTGTCTCAGGGTCTCAGTGTCTCTGGGTCTCAGGGTCTCCGGGTCTCGGTGTCTTTGGCTTTCAGTGTCTCAGTTTCTCAGTGTCTCAGTGTCTCAGGGTCTCAGTGTCTCTGTGTGTCTGGTTCTCTGGGTTTCAGGTTCTCAGGGTCTCTGGGTCTCATTGTCAGATGGTCTCTGGATAACTGGGTCTCAGAATCTCTGGGTCTCTGGGGCTCTGCGTCTTCGTGTCTCAGTGTCTCTGGGTCTCAGGGTTTCTGGGTCTCTGGGTCCCTGGGTCCCAGGGTCTTTGGGTCTCTGGGTCTTAGTGTCTCTGGGTCTCAGTGTTTCAGTTTCTCAGGGTCTCTTTGTCTCTGGGTCTCAATGTCTCAGTGTCTCTGGGTATCTGGGTCTCAGTTTCTCATGGTCTCAGTGTCCCTGTGTCTCTGTGTCTCAGTGACTCTGGGTCTCAGGGTCTCAGTGTCTCAGTGACTCTGGGTCTCAGGGTCTCTGGGCCTCTGGTATCTGGGTCTCAGTGTCTCAAGGTCTCTGGGCCTCAGTGTCTCAGTTTCTCAGGCTCTCAGGGGCTTTGGGTCTCAGTGTCTCACTTTCTCAGGGTCACAGGGCCTATGGGTCTCAGTGTCTCAGGGTCTCAGTGTCTCAAGGTCTCTTGGTCTCAGTCTCTCAGTTTCTCAGTGTCTCTGGACTCTGTGTCTCAGTGACTCAGAGTGTCTTGGTCTCTGGGTCTCTGGGTCTCAGTGTCTCATGGTCTCTGGGTGTCTGTGTCTCAGTGTCTCAGGGTCTCAAGGTCACTGGGTGTCTGGGTCTCTGGGTCCGTGTTTCTCAGTGTCTCAGTGACTCAGAGTCTCTGGGTCTCTGGGCCTCAGTGTCTCAAAGTCTCAGTCTCTCAGTGTCTCAGGGCCTCTGGGTCTATGGGCCTCAGTGTCTCATGTGTCAGTGTCTCAGTGTCTCAGGGTCTCAAGGTCTCCGGGTCTCTAAGTCACTGGGTCTCAGGATCTCTGGGTCACTGGGCCTATGTGTCTCAGTGTCTCAGGGTCATTGGGTCTCTGGGCCTCTGTGTCTCAGTGTCTCAAGGTCTCAGGGTCTCTGTGTCTCTGTGTCCCTGTGTCTCAGTGTCTCTGTGACTCTGGGTCTGTGGGTCTCTGTGTCCCAGAGTCTCAGTGTCTCTGGGTCTGTGGGTCTCTGGGCTTCAGTTCTCAAAGTCTCAGTTTCTCTGTGTCTCCAGGTCTCTGGGTCTCTGTGTCTCAGTGTCTCAGGGTTTCAGTGTCTCAGGATCTTTGGGTCTCTGTGTCCCAGTGTCTCAGTGTCTCAGTGTCTCTGGGTCTCAGTGTCTCAGTGTCTCAGGGATTCAGTATCTCTGGGTCTCTGGGTCACTGGGTCTCAGTGTCTCTGGGTCACTGGGTCTATGTGTCTCAGTGTCTCAGTGTCTCATTGTCTCAGTGTCTCTGGGTCTCTTTGTCTCAGTGTCACAGTGTCTCAAGGTCTCAGGATCTCTCAGTCTCTGGGTCCCTGTGTCTCAGTGTCTCTGGGTCTCAGTGTCTCAGGTTCTCAGGGTCTCTTGGTCTCTGGGTCTCTGGGTCTCAGTGTCTCACTGTCTCAGGGCCTATGGTTCTCAGGGTCTCTGTGTCTCTGTTTCTCAGTGTCTCAGGGTCGCTGGGTCTCAGCGTCTCTCGGTCTCTGAGTCTCTGTGTCCCGGGTTCTCTGGGTCTTTGTGTCTCTGGGTCTCTGTGTCTCAGTGTCTCTGGGTCACTGGATCTCTGGTTTTCTGGGTCTCTTGGTCTCTGGGTCACTATGTCACAGGTTCACAGGGCCTCTTGGTCACAGTGTCTCAGGATCTATGGGTCTCGGTGTCTCTGGGTCTCATTTTACAATGTCTCAGTGTCTCAGGGTCTCAATGTCTCAGTGTCTCAGGGTCTCTGCGTCTGCGGGTCTGTGGGTCTCTGGGTCTCTGGATCTCAGTGTCTCAGGGTCTTTGGGTCTCGTGGTCTCGGGGTCTCTGGGTCTCTGGGTCTCTGAGTCTCAGTGTCTCAGTGTTTCTGGGTCACTGGGTCACAGGGTCTCTGTGTCTTTGGGTCTCAGTGTCTCAGGGTCTTTGGGTCTCAGTATCTCTGGGTCTCAGGGTCTCTTGGTCTCTGCGTTTCATTTTCTCAGGGTCTCTGCCTCTCTGGGTCTCAGTGTCTCAGGGTCTCTGGGCCTCTGTGTCTCAGGGTTTCAGGATAACTGGGTCTCTGGGACACAAGGTCTCAGCGTCTCACGGTCTCTGGGTCCCTTTGGTCTCAGTGCCTCAGTGTCTCAGGGTCTCTGGGTCTCTGGGTCATTCTGACTCTGGGTCTCAGTGTCTCAGGGTCTCTGTGTCTTTTTGTCTCTGGGTCTCTGTGTCTCAGTGTCTCAATGTCTCAGGGCCTGTGGGTCTCTGGGACTCAGTGTCTCAGTGTCTGAATGTCTCAGGGTCTCTGGGTCTCTCGGCCTCAGTGTCTCAGGGT
This sequence comes from Carcharhinus amblyrhynchos, assembly GCF_965287045.1. Taxonomy (NCBI): domain Eukaryota; kingdom Metazoa; phylum Chordata; class Chondrichthyes; order Carcharhiniformes; family Carcharhinidae; genus Carcharhinus; species Carcharhinus amblyrhynchos. Next base: position 22,579 of record NW_027650227.1, on the reverse strand, counting down.
CTCAGTGTCCAAATGTATCAGGGTCTCTGGGTCTCTGTGTCTCAGTGTCTTAGCGTACGAATGCCTCAGCTTCTCTGGGTCTCTGGGTCTCTGTCTCTCAGTGTCTCAGTGCCTCAGTGTCTCAATGCATCTGGGTCTCTGGGTCTCTGTGTCTCAGTGTCTCAATGTCTCAGGGTCTCCGTGTCTCAGTGTCTCAATGTCTCTGTGTCTCTGTGTCTCCGTGTCTCAGTGTCTCAGTGTCTCAATGTCTCTGTGTCTCAGGTTCTCCGTGTCTCAAAGTCTCTGGGTCTCTGGGTCTCTGTGTCTCAGTGTCTCAATGTATCAGGGCCTCTGAGTCTCAGGATCTCTGGGTCACTGAGACACAGAGACCCAGAGACACTGAGACCCAGAGACGTACAGACCTGAGACATTGAGACTCGAAGGCACTAAGACACAGAGACCCAGAGACCGTGAGACACTGAGACACTGAGGCACTGAGACACCGAGACCGAGCGACGTAGAGATCCTGAGACATTGAGACACTGAGACACTGAGAAGCAGAGACACTGAGAATCAGATACGCTGGGACACTGAGACACAGAGACGCTGCGACTCTGAGATTCTGAGGAACAGAGACTCTGAGACACTGAGACACTGAGACTCAGATACACAGAGACACTGAAACACTGAGACACTGCGACTCTGAGACAGTGTGACACTGAGACACAGAGACACAGAGAAAAAGAGACACAGAGACACAGAGACACTGAGACTCTGAGGCACTGAGACTCTGAGACACTGAGACACAGAGACACTGAAACTCTGAGATACTGAGACACTGAGACTCTGAGACACTGAGACACAGACACACAGACTCTGAGTCACTGAGACACAGAGACAAATAGACTCTGAGACACTGAGACACAGAGAATCAGATACACTGAGACACTGAGACACAGAGACACTGAGACTCAGAGACACTGAGACACTGAGACATTGAGACTCTGAAACACTGAGACACAGAGTCACTGAGACACAGAGACACTGAGACATTGAGACTCTGAGACACTGAGGCAGAGAGACACTGAGACAGGGAGACACCGAGACTCTGAGACACAGAGATACAGAGACATTGAGATTCAGAGACAGTGAGACACTGAGACACAGAGACACTGAGAAACAGAGACACAGACACACCAAGACACAGCGACACTGAAACTCTGAGACTCCGAGACACTGAGACACTGAGACACAGACACAGAGGCACAGATACACAGAGACATTGAGACTCTGAGACACTGAGACACAGAGACACTGAGGCAAAGAGGCACTGAGACACTGAGACACAGAGACACTGAGACAAAGAGGCACTGAGACACTGAGACACAGAGACATTGAGACAATGAGACACAGAGAGACTGAGAGACAGAGACACAGAGAGTCTGAGATACTGTGATACTGAGACACAGAAACACTGAGACACTGATACACAGAGAAACTGAGACACTGTGATTCTGAGATACTGAGACACTGAGAAACAGAGACACCAAGACACAGAGACTCTGAGACACTGAGACACAGAGACACAGAGACACTGAGAAACAGACACAGAGACAGTAAGACTCTGAGACACTGAGACAATGAGACTCTGAGACACTGAGACACAGAGACACTGAGACTGTGAGACACTGAGACACAGAGACACAGAGATTCTGATACGCTGCGACACTGAGACTCTGAGAACCTGAGACAATGAGACACAGAGACACAGAGAATCAGATACGCTGAGACACTGAGACGCAGAGACACTGAGACACTGAGACTCTGAGACACTGAGACTCTGAGGCACTGAGGCACAGAGTCATTGAGACTCTGAGACACTGAGACACAGAGACACTGAGACTGAGACACTGAGACACAGAGAGACTGAGGCACTGAGACACAGAGACACAGAGTCATTGAGACACTGAGACCCTGAGACACAGAGACACAGAGGATCAGGTATGCTGAGACACTGAGACACTGAAAGACAGAGACACTGAGAAACAGAGACACAGAGACCCTGAGACTCTGAGGCACTGAGACACTGAGTCTCTGAGACGCTGCGACACAGAGACACAGAATCTGATACGCTGCGACTCTGAGACTCTGAGTCACTGAGACACTGAGAAACAGAGACTCTAAGACACAGAGACATGGAGAATCAGATACGCTGAGACACTGAGACACTGAAAGACAGAGACACTGAGACACAGAGACACAGAGACACTGAGACTCTGAGACACTGAGACACCGAGAAACAGAGACTCTGAGACACAGAGGCATGGAAACACAGAGACTGTGAGGCACTGAGACACAGAGAATCAGATACACTGAGACACTGAGAAACAGAGACACAGAGACACTGAGACTCTGAGGCACTGAGACACAGAGACTGTGATGCACATAGACAGTGAGACACAGAGACACAGAGACACTGAGGCTCTGATACACTGAGACACTGAAACACTGAGACGGAGAGACACAGAGACACTGAGACTCTGAGACTCTGCGACACTGAGACAGTGACACTGAGACACAGAGACATTGAGACTCTGAGACACTGAGACACAGAAACACAGAGAATCTGATTCGCTGCGACACTGAAACTCTGAGACACTGAGACACTGAGAAACAGAGACTGTGAGACACTGAGACAATGAGACACACAGACACAGACACACAGAGACACTGAGACTCTGAGTCACTGAGGCACTGAAACACTGAGATGCAGAGACACTGAGACACTGAGACTCTGAGACACAGAGACACAGAGAATCTGATACGCTGCGACACTGAGTCTCTGAGACACAGAGAAACAGAGACTGTGAGACACTGAGACACTGCGACGCAGAGACACTGAGACACTGAGACTCAGAGACACTGAGACACTGAGGCACAGAGACACTGAGACACAGAGTCATTGAGAATCTGAGACACTGAGACACAGAGACACTGAGACTGAGACACTGAGACACAGAGAGACTGAGGCACTGAGACGCAGAGATACAGAGTTTTTGGGACACTGAGACTATGAGACACAGAGACACAGAGAATCAGATATGCCGAGACACTGTGACACTGAAAGACAGAGACACTGAGAAACAGAGACACAGAGACACTGAGACTCTGAGGCACTGAGACTCTGAGACACAGAGACACTGAGACACAGAGACGCTGAGACACAGAGACACTGAGAATCTGAGACACTGAGACACTGAGACACTAAGACACTGAGACACAGAGACACTGAGACACAGAGACACTGAGACACTGAGACACAGAGACCCTGAGACACAGAGACACTGAGACACAGAGCCACTGAGACTCTGAGACACTGAGACACTGAGACACTAAGACACTGAGACACAGAGACACTGAGACACTGAGACACTGAGACACAGAGACCCTGAGACACAGAGACACTGAGACACAGAGCCACTGAGACTCTGAGACACTGAGACACTGAGACACTAAGACACTGAGACACAGAGACACTGAGACACAGAGACACTGAGACACTGAGACACAGAGACCCTGAGACACAGAGACACTGAGACACAGAGCCACTGAGACTCTGAGACTCAGAGACACAGACACTCTGAGACTCAGAGACACTGAGACACTAAGACACTGAGACACAGAGACACTGAGACACTGAGACACAGAGACACTGAGACACAGAGCCACTGAGACACTGAGACACAGAGACACTGAGACACTGAGACACAGAGACACTGAGACACTGAGACTCTGAGACACAGAGACACTGAGACACAGAGACACTGAGACACAGAGACACTGAGAATCTGAGACACTGAGACACAGAGACACTGAGAATCTGAGACACTGAGACACAGAGACACAGAGACACTGAGACACAGAGCCACTGAGACACTGAGACACTGAGACACTGAGACACAGAGACACTGAGACACTGAGACTCTGAGACACAGAGACACTGAGACACAGAGACACTGAGACACAGAGACACTGAGAATCTGAGACACTGAGACACAGAGACACTGAGACTGAGACACTGAGACACAGAGAGACTGAGGCACTGAGACGCAGAGATACAGAGTTTTTGGGACACTGAGACTATGAGACACAGAGACACAGAGAATCAGATATGCCGAGACACTGTGACACTGAAAGACAGAGACACTGAGAAACAGAGACACAGAGACACTGAGACTCTGAGGCACTGAGACTCTGAGACACAGAGACACTGAGACACAGAGACGCTGAGACACAGAGACACAGAGCCACTGAGACACTGAGACACAGAGACACTGAGACACTGAGACACAGAGACACTGAGACACTGAGACTCTGAGACACAGAGACACTGAGACACAGAGACACTGAGACACAGAGACACTGAGAATCTGAGACACTGAGACACAGAGACACTGAGAATCTGAGACACTGAGACACAGAGACACTGAGACTCTGAGACTCAGAGATACTGAGACACTGAGACACAGAGACACTGAGACACTGAGACTCTGAGACACAGAGACACTGAGAATCTGAGACACTGAGACACAGAGACACTGAGAATCTGAGACACTGAGACACAGAGACACAGAGACACTGAGACACAGAGCCACTGAGACACTGAGACACAGAGACACTGAGACACTGAGACACAGAGACACTGAGACACTGAGACTCTGAGACACAGAGACACTGAGACACAGAGACACTGAGACACAGAGACACTGAGAATCTGAGACACTGAGACACAGAGACACTGAGAATCTGAGACACTGAGACACAGAGACACTGAGACTCTGAGACTCTGAGACACAGAGACACTGAGACACAGAGACACTGAGACACAGAGACACTGAGAATCTGAGACACTGAGACACAGAGACACTGAGAATCTGAGACACTGAGACACAGAGACACTGAGACTCTGAGACTCAGAGATACTGAGACACTGAGACACAGAGACACTGAGACACTGAGACTCTGAGACACAGAGACACTGAGACACAGAGACACTGAGACACAGAGACACTGAGAATCTGAGACACTGAGACACAGAGACACTGAGAATCTGAGACACTGAGACACAGAGACACTGAGACTCTGAGACACTGAGACACAGAGACACTGAGACTCTGAGACACTGAGACACTAAGACACTGAGACACAGAGACACTGAGACACAGAGACACTGAGACACTAAGACACAGAGAACCTGAGACACAGAGACACTGAGGCACAGAGCCACTGAGACTCTGAGACTCAGAGACACTGAGACACTGAGACACTGAGACACAGAGACACTGAGACACTGAGACACTGAGACACTGAGACACTGAGACGCTGTGACACTGAGACACTGAGACTCTGAGACACAGAGACACAGAGACACTGAGACACTGAGACACTGAGACACTGAGACACAGAGACCCTGAGACACAGAGACACTGAGACACAGAGCCACTGAGACTCTGAGACACTGAGACACTGAGACGCTGTGACACTGAGACACTGAGACTCTGAGACACAGAGACACTGAGACACTGAGACACTGAGACTCTGAGACACAGAGACACTGAGACACAGAGACACTGAGACACAGAGACACAGAGACACTGAGACGCTGAGACACTGAGACACTGAGACACAGAGACACTGAGACGCTGAGACACTGAGACACTGAGACACTGAGACACTGAGACGCTGTGACACTGAGACACTGAGACTCTGAGACACAGAGACACTGAGACACTGAGACACTGAGACACTGAGACACAGAGACCCTGAGACACAGAGACACTGAGACACAGAGCCACTGAGACTCTGAGACACTGAGACACTGAGACGCTGTGACACTGAGACACTGAGACTCTGAGACACAGAGACACTGAGACACTGAGACACAGAGACACTGAGACACAGAGACACTGAGACGCTGAGACACTGAGACACTGAGACACAGAGACACTGAGACGCTGAGACACTGAGACACAGAGACACTGAGACTCTGAGATTCAGAGACACTGAGAATCAGAGACACTGAGACACAGGGACACTGAGACTCAGAGACACTGAGACACTGAGACACTGAGACAGTGAGACTCTGAGACACTGAGACACTGAGACACAGAGACACAGCAACACTGAGACTCTGAGACACTGAGACACAGAGACGCTGAGACACTGAGACTCAGAGACACTGAGACACTGAGACACTGAGACACAGAGACACTGAGACACAGAGACACTGAGACTCTGAGACACACAGACACTGAGACACAGAGACACTGAGACACTGAGACACTGAGACACAGAGACACTGGGACTCTGAGACACAGAGACACTGAGACACAGAGACACTGAGACGCTGAGACACTGAGACACAGAGACACTGAGACACTGAGACTCTGAGACTCAGAGACACTGAGACACAGAGACACTGAGACGCTGAGACACTGAGACACAGAGACACTGAGACACTGAGACTCTGAGACTCTGAGACTCAGAGACACTGAGACTCAGAGACACTGAGACACAGAGACACTGAGACGCTGAGACACTGAGACACAGAGACACTGAGACACTGAGACTCTGAGACTCTGAGACTCTGAGACTCAGAGACACTGAGACACAGAGACACAGAGACACTGAGACACAGAGACACTGAGACACTGAGACGCTGAGACACTGAGACACTGAGACACTGAGACTCTGAGACTCAGAGACACTGAGACACAGAGACACTGAGACGCTGAGACACTGAGACACAGAGACACTGAGACACTGAGACTCTGAGACACTGAGACACAGAGACACTGCGAATCTGAGACACTGAGAATCTGAGACACTGAGACACAGAGACACTGAGACTCTGAGACACAGAGACACTGGGACTCTGAGACACAGAGACACTGAGACACAGAGACACTGAGACGCTGAGACACTGAGACACAGAGACACTGAGAATCTGAGACACTGAGACACAGAGACACTGAGACTCTGAGACTCAGAGACACTGAGACACAGAGACACTGAGACGCTGAGACACTGAGACACAGAGACACTGAGACACTGAGACACTGAGACTCTGAGACTCAGAGACACTGAGACACAGAGACACTGAGACACAGAGACACTGAGACACTGAGACGCTGAGACACTGAGACACAGAGACACTGAGACACTGAGACACTGAGACACAGAGACACTGCGAATCTGAGACACTGAGACACAGAGACACTGAGAATCTGAGACACTGAGACACAGAGACACTGAGACTCTGAGACACAGAGACACTGGGACTCTGAGACACAGAGACACTGAGACACAGAGACACTGAGACGCTGAGACACTGAGACACAGAGACACTGAGAATCTGAGACACTGAGACACAGAGACACTGAGACTCTGAGACTCAGAGACACTGAGACACAGAGACACTGAGACGCTGAGACACTGAGACACAGAGACACTGAGACACTGAGACACTGAGACTCTGAGACTCAGAGACACTGAGACACAGAGACACTGAGACACAGAGACACTGAGACACTGAGACGCTGAGACACTGAGACACAGAGACACTGAGACACTGAGACACTGAGACACAGAGACACTGCGAATCTGAGACACTGAGACACAGAGACACTGAGAATCTGAGACACTGAGACACAGAGACACTGAGACTCTGAGACACAGAGACACTGGGACTCTGAGACACAGAGACACTGAGACACAGAGACACTGAGACGCTGAGACACTGAGACACAGAGACACAGAGACACTGAGAATCTGAGACACTGAGACACAGAGACACTGAGACTCTGAGACTCAGAGACACTGAGACTCTGAGACTCAGAGACACTGAGACACTAAGACACTGAGACACAGAGACACTGAGACACAGAGACACTGAGACACTGAGACACAGAGAACCTGAGACACAGAGACACTGAGACACAGAGCCACTGAGACTCTGATACTCAGAGACACTGAGACACTGAGACACAGAGACACTGAGACACTGAGACACAGAGACACTGAGACACTGAGACACTGAGACACAGAGACACTGAGACGCTGTGACACTGAGACACAGAGACACAGAGACACTGAGACTCTGAGACACAGAGACACTGAGACACTGAGACACAGAGACACTGAGACACAGAGACACTGAGACACAGAGACACTGAGACACTGAGACGCTGAGACACTGAGACGCTGAGACACTGAGACACAGAGACACTGAGACACAGAGACACAGAGACACTGAGACACAGAGACACTGAGACACTGAGACGCTGAGACACTGAGACGCTGAGACACTGAGACACAGAGACACTGAGACTCTGAGATTCAGAGACACTGAGAATCAGAGACACTGAGACACAGGGACACTGAGACTCAGAGACACTGAGACACTGAGACACAGAGACACTGAGACTCTGAGACACTGAGACACTGAGACACAGAGACACAGCGACACTGAGACTCTGAGACACTGAGACACAGAGACGCTGAGACACTGAGACTCAGAGACACTGAGACACTGAGACACTGAGACACTGAGACACAGAGACACTGAGACTCTGAGACACACAGACACTGAGACAAAGAGACACTGAGACACTGAGACACTGAGACACAGAGACACTGGGACTCTGAGACACAGAGACACTGAGACACAGAGACACTGAGACGCTGAGACACTGAGACACTGAGACACTGAGACACTGAGACTCTGAGACTCAGAGACACTGAGACACAGAGACACTGAGACGCTGAGACACTGAGACACTGAGACACTGAGACACTGAGACTCTGAGACTCAGAGACACTGAGACACAGAGACACTGAGACGCTGAGACACTGAGACACTGAGACACTGAGACACTGAGACTCTGAGACTCAGAGACACTGAGACACAGAGACACTGAGACACAGAGACACTGAGACACTGAGACACTGAGACGCTGAGACACTAAGACACAGAGACACTGAGACACTGAGACTCTGAGACTCAGAGACACTGAGACACAGAGACACTGAGACACAGAGACACTGAGACACTGAGACACTGAGACACTGAGACACTGGGACTCTGAGACACAGAGACACTGAGACACAGAGACACTGAGACGCTGAGACACTGAGACACTGAGACACTGAGACACTGAGACTCTGAGACACAGAGACACTGAGACACAGAGACACTGAGACGCTGAGACACTGAGACACTGAGACACTGAGACACTGAGACTCTGAGACTCAGAGACACTGAGACACAGAGACACTGAGACGCTGAGACACTGAGACACTGAGACACTGAGACACTGAGACTCTGAGACTCAGAGACACTGAGACACAGAGACACTGAGACACAGAGACACTGAGACACTGAGACACTGAGACGCTGAGACACTAAGACACAGAGACACTGAGACACTGAGACTCTGAGACTCAGAGACACTGAGACACAGAGACACTGAGACACAGAGACACTGAGACACTGAGACACTGAGACACTGAGACACTGGGACTCTGAGACACAGAGACACTGAGACGCTGAGACACTGAGACACTGAGACACTGAGACACTGAGACTCTGAGACTCAGAGACACTGAGACACAGAGACACTGAGACACAGAGACACTGAGACACTGAGACACTGAGACGCTGAGACACTAAGACACAGAGACACTGAGACACTGAGACTCTGAGACTCAGAGACACTGAGACACAGAGACACTGAGACACAGAGACACTGAGACACTGAGACACTGAGACACTGAGACACTGGGACTCTGAGACACAGAGACACTGAGACACAGAGACACTGAGACGCTGAGACACTGAGACACAGAGACACTGAGACACTGAGACTCTGAGACTCAGAGACACTGAGACACAGAGACACTGAGACACAGAGACACTGAGACACTGAGACACTGAGACGCTGAGACACTAAGACACAGAGACACTGAGACACTGAGACACTGAGACTCTGAGACGCTGAGACACTAAGACACAGAGACACTGAGACACTGAGACACTGAGACTCTGAGACGCTGAGACACTAAGACACAGAGACACTGAGACACTGAGACACTGAGACTCTGAGACTCAGAGACACTGAGACACAGAGACACTGAGACACAGAGACACTGAGACACTGAGACACTGTGACACAGAGACCCTGAGACACAGAGTCACTGAGACACAGAGCCACTGAGACTCTGAGATTCAGAGATACTGAGAATCAGAGACACTGAGACACAGGGACACTGAGACTCAGAGACACTGAGACACTGAGACACTGAGACACAGAGACACTGAGACTCTGAGACACAGAGACACTGAGACACACAGACTCTGAGACACTGAGACACTGAGACACAGAGACTCTGAGACACTGAGACACAGAGACACTGAGACTCTGAGACTCAGAGACACTGAGACACAGAGACACTGAGACGCTGAGACACTGAGACACAGAGACACTGAGACACTGAGACTCTGAGACTCTGAGACTCAGAGACACTGAGACACAGAGACACTGAGACACAGAGACACTGAGACACTGAGACACAGAGACGCTGAGACACTGAGACTCAGAGACACTGGGACTCTGAGACACAGAGACACTGAGACACAGAGACACTGAGACTCTGAGACACACAGACACTGAGACACAGAGACACTGAGACACTGAGACACTGAGACACAGAGACACTGGGACTCTGAGACACAGAGACACTGAGACACTGAGACTCTGAGATTCAGAGACACTGAGAATCAGAGACACTGAGACACAGGGACACTGAGACTCAGAGACACTGAGACACTGAGACACTGAGACACAGAGACAGTGAGACTCTGAGACACTGAGACACTGAGACACAGAGACACAGCGACACTGAGACTCTGAGACACTGAGACACAGAGACGCTGAGAATCAGAGACACTGAGACACAGGGACACTGAGACTCAGAGACACTGAGACACTGAGACACTGAGACACAGAGACAGTGAGACTCTGAGACACTGAGACACTGAGACACAGAGACACAGCGACACTGAGACTCTGAGACACTGAGACACAGAGACGCTGAGACACAGAGACGCTGAGACACTGAGACTCAGAGACACTGAGACACTGAGACACTGAGACACAGAGACACTGAGACACAGAGACAGTGAGACACAGAGACAGTGAGACTCTGAGACACTGAGACACTGAGACACAGAGACACAGCGACACTGAGACTCTGAGACACTGAGACACAGAGACGCTGAGACACTGAGACTCAGAGACACTGAGACACTGAGACACTGAGACACAGAGACACTGAGACACAGAGACACTGAGACTCTGAGACACACAGACACTGAGACACAGAGACACTGAGACACTGAGACACTGAGACACAGAGACACTGGGACTCTGAGACACAGAGACACTGAGACACTGAGACACTGAGACGCTGAGACGCTGAGACACAGAGACACTGAGACGCAGAGACACTGAGACACTGAGACGCTGAGACACTGAGACACAGAGACACTGAGACACTGAGACACTGAGACACTGAGACTCTGAGACACAGAGACACTGGGACTCTGAGACACAGAGACACTGAGACACTGAGACACTGAGACGCTGAGACGCTGAGACACAGAGACACTGAGACGCAGAGACACTGAGACACTGAGACGCTGAGACACTGAGACACAGAGACACTGAGACACTGAGACACTGAGACACTGAGACTCTGAGACACAGAGACACTGAGAATCTGAGACACTGAGACACAGAGACACTGAGAATCTGAGACACTGAGACACAGAGACACTGAGACTCTGAGACACTGAGACACAGAGACACTGAGACTCTGAGACTCAGAGACACTGAGACACTGAGACACTGAGACGCTGAGACGCTGAGACACAGAGACACTGAGACGCAGAGACACTGAGACACTGAGACGCTGAGACACTGAGACACAGAGACACTGAGACACTGAGACACTGAGACACTGAGACTCTGAGACACAGAGACACTGAGAATCTGAGACACTGAGACACAGAGACACTGAGAATCTGAGACACTGAGACACAGAGACACTGAGACTCTGAGACACTGAGACACAGAGACACTGAGACTCTGAGACTCAGAGACACTGAGACACAGAGACACTGAGACACAGAGACACTGAGACACTGAGACGCTGAGACACTGAGACACAGAGACACTGAGACACTGAGACTCTGAGACTCAGAGACACTGAGACACAGAGACACAGAGACACTGAGACGCAGAGACACTGAGACACTGAGACGCTGAGACACTGAGACACAGAGACACTGAGACACTGAGACACTGAGACACTGAGACTCTGAGACACAGAGACACTGAGAATCTGAGACACTGAGACACAGAGACACTGAGAATCTGAGACACTGAGACACAGAGACACTGAGACTCTGAGACACTGAGACACAGAGACACTGAGACTCTGAGACTCAGAGACACTGAGACACAGAGACACTGAGACACAGAGACACTGAGACACTGAGACGCTGAGACACTGAGACACAGAGACACTGAGACACTGAGACTCTGAGACTCAGAGACACTGAGACACAGAGACACTGAGACACAGAGACACTGAGACACTGAGACGCTGAGACACTGAGACACAGAGACACTGAGACACTGAGACACTGAGACTCTGAGACACAGAGACACTGAGAATCTGAGACACTGAGACACAGAGACACTGAGAATCTGAGACACTGAGACACAGAGACACTGAGACTCTGAGACACTGAGACACAGAGACACTGAGACTCTGAGACACTGAGACACAGAGACACTGAGACTCTGAGACACTGAGACACAGAGACACTGAGACTCTGAGACTCAGAGACACTGAGACACAGAGACACTGAGACACTGAGACACTGAGACGCTGAGACACTGAGACACAGAGACACTGAGACACTGAGACTCTGAGACTCAGAGACACTGAGACACAGAGACACTGAGACACAGAGACGCTGAGACACTGAGACACAGAGACACAGAGACACTGAGAATCTGAGACACTGAGACACAGAGACACTGAGAATCTGAGACACTGAGACACAGAGACACTGAGACTCTGAGACACTGAGACACAGAGACACTGAGAATCTGAGACACTGAGACACAGAGACACTGAGACTCTGAGACACTGAGACACTGAGACACTGAGACTCTGAGACTCAGAGACACTGAGACACAGAGACACTGAGACACAGAGACACTGAGACACTGAGACGCTGAGACACTGAGACACAGAGACACTGAGACACTGAGACACTGAGACTCTGAGACACAGAGACACTGAGAATCTGAGACACTGAGACACAGAGACACTGAGAATCTGAGACACTGAGACACAGAGACACTGAGACTCTGAGACACTGAGACACAGAGACACTGAGACTCTGAGACTCAGAGACACTGAGACACAGAGACACTGAGACGCTGAGACACTGAGACACAGAGACACTGAGACACTGAGACTCTGAGACTCAGAGACACTGAGACACAGAGACACTGAGACGCTGAGACACTGAGACACAGAGACACTGAGACACTGAGACTCTGAGACTCAGAGACACTGAGACACAGAGACACTGAGACACTGAGACTCTGAGACTCAGAGACACTGAGACGCAGAGACACTGAGACACAGAGACACTGAGACGCTGAGACGCTGAGACACTGAGACACAGAGACACTGAGACACTGAGACACTGAGACTCTGAGACACAGAGACACTGAGAATCTGAGACACTGAGACACTGAGACACAGAGACACTGAGACACAGAGACACTGAGACACTGAGACGCTGAGACACTGAGACACAGAGACACTGAGACACTGAGACTCTGAGACTCAGAGACACTGAGACACAGAGACACTGAGACACAGAGACACTGAGACACTGAGACGCTGAGACACTGAGACACAGAGACACTGAGACACTGAGACACTGAGACTCTGAGACACAGAGACACTGAGAATCTGAGACACTGAGACACAGAGACACTGAGAATCTGAGACACTGAGACACAGAGACACTGAGACTCTGAGACACTGAGACACAGAGACACAGAGACACTGAGAATCTGAGACACTGAGACACAGAGACACTGAGAATCTGAGACACTGAGACACAGAGACACTGAGACTCTGAGACACTGAGACACAGAGACACTGAGACTCTGAGACTCAGAGACACTGAGACACAGAGACACTGAGACGCTGAGACACTGAGACACAGAGACACTGAGACACTGAGACTCTGAGACACTGAGACGCTGAGACACTGAGACACAGAGACACTGAGACACTGAGACTCTGAGACTCAGAGACACTGAGACACAGAGACACTGAGACACAGAGACACTGAGACACTGAGACGCTGAGACACTGAGACACAGAGACACTGAGACACTGAGACACTGAGACTCTGAGACACAGAGACACTGAGAATCTGAGACACTGAGACACAGAGACACTGAGAATCTGAGACACTGAGACACAGAGACACTGAGACTCTGAGACACTGAGACACAGAGACACAGAGACACTGAGAATCTGAGACACTGAGACACAGAGACACTGAGAATCTGAGACACTGAGACACAGAGACACTGAGACTCTGAGACACTGAGACACAGAGACACTGAGACTCTGAGACTCAGAGACACTGAGACACAGAGACACTGAGACGCTGAGACACTGAGACACAGAGACACTGAGACACTGAGACTCTGAGACTCAGAGACACTGAGACACAGAGACACTGAGACACTGAGACTCTGAGACTCAGAGACACTGAGACACAGAGACACTGAGACACAGAGACACTGAGACGCTGAGACGCTGAGACACTGAGACACAGAGACACTGAGACACTGAGACACTGAGACTCTGAGACACAGAGACACTGAGAATCTGAGACACTGAGACACAGAGACACTGAGAATCTGAGACACTGAGACACAGAGACACTGAGACTCTGAGACACAGAGACACTGAGACACTGAGACGCTGAGACACTGAGACACAGAGACACTGAGACACTGAGACACTGAGACTCTGAGACACAGAGACACTGAGAATCTGAGACACTGAGACACAGAGACACTGAGAATCTGAGACACTGAGACACAGAGACACTGAGACTCTGAGACACTGAGACACAGAGACACAGAGACACTGAGAATCTGAGACACTGAGACACAGAGACACTGAGAATCTGAGACACTGAGACACAGAGACACTGAGACTCTGAGACACTGAGACACAGAGACACTGAGACTCTGAGACTCAGAGACACTGAGACACAGAGACACTGAGACGCTGAGACACTGAGACACAGAGACACTGAGACACTGAGACTCTGAGACTCAGAGACACTGAGACACAGAGACACTGAGACACTGAGACTCTGAGACTCAGAGACACTGAGACACAGAGACACTGAGACACAGAGACACTGAGACGCTGAGACGCTGAGACACTGAGACACAGAGACACTGAGACACTGAGACACTGAGACTCTGAGACACAGAGACACTGAGAATCTGAGACACTGAGACACAGAGACACTGAGAATCTGAGACACTGAGACACAGAGACACTGAGACTCTGAGACACTGAGACACAGAGACACTGAGACTCTGAGACTCAGAGACACTGAGACACAGAGACACTGAGACGCTGAGACACTGAGACTCTGAGACACAGAGACACTGAGAATCTGAGACACTGAGACACAGAGACACAGAGACACTGAGACTCTGAGACTCAGAGACACTGAGACACAGAGACACTGAGACGCTGAGACACTGAGACTCTGAGACACAGAGACACTGAGAATCTGAGACACTGAGACACAGAGACACTGAGAATCTGAGACACTGAGACACAGAGACACTGAGACTCTGAGACACTGAGACACAGAGACACTGAGACTCTGAGACTCAGAGACACTGAGACACAGAGACACTGAGACACAGAGACACTGAGACACAGAGACACTGAGACGCTGAGACGCTGAGACACTGAGACACAGAGACACTGAGACACTGAGACACTGAGACTCTGAGACACAGAGACACTGAGAATCTGAGACACTGAGACACAGAGACACTGAGAATCTGAGACACTGAGACACAGAGACACTGAGACTCTGAGACACTGAGACACAGAGACACTGAGACTCTGAGACTCAGAGACACTGAGACACAGAGACACTGAGACGCTGAGACACTGAGACACAGAGACACTGAGACACTGAGACTCTGAGACTCTGAGACACTGAGACACAGAGACACTGAGACACAGAGACACTGAGACACTGAGACACTGAGACACTGAGACTCTGAGACTCAGAGACACTGAGACACAGAGACACTGAGACACAGAGACACTGAGACACTGAGACGCTGAGACACTGAGACACAGAGACACTGAGACACTGAGACACAGAGACACTGAGACACTGAGACACTGAGACTCTGAGACACAGAGACACTGAGAATCTGAGACACTGAGACACAGAGACACTGAGAATCTGAGACACTGAGACACAGAGACACTGAGACTCTGAGACACTGAGACACTGAGACTCTGAGACTCAGAGACACTGAGACACAGAGACACTGAGACACAGAGACACTGAGACACTGAGACGCTGAGACACTGAGACACAGAGACACTGAGACACTGAGACACTGAGACTCTGAGACACAGAGACACTGAGAATCTGAGACACTGAGACACAGAGACACTGAGACTCTGAGACACTGAGACACAGAGACACTGAGACTCTGAGACTCAGAGACACTGAGACACAGAGACACTGAGACGCTGAGACACTGAGACACAGAGACACTGAGACACTGAGACTCTGAGACTCAGAGACACTGAGACACAGAGACACTGAGACACTGAGACTCTGAGACTCAGAGACACTGAGACACAGAGACACTGAGACACAGAGACACAGAGACACTGAGACACTGAGACTCTGAGACTCAGAGACACTGAGACACAGAGACACTGAGACACTGAGACTCTGAGACTCAGAGACACTGAGACACAGAGACACTGAGACACAGAGACACTGAGACGCTGAGACGCTGAGACACTGAGACACAGAGACACTGAGACACTGAGACACTGAGACTCTGAGACACAGAGACACTGAGAATCTGAGACACTGAGACACAGAGACACTGAGAATCTGAGACACTGAGACACAGAGACACTGAGACTCTGAGACACTGAGACACAGAGACACTGAGAATCTGAGACACTGAGACACAGAGACACTGAGACTCTGAGACACTGAGACACAGAGACACTGAGACTCTGAGACTCAGAGACACTGAGACACAGAGACACTGAGACGCTGAGACACTGAGACACAGAGACACTGAGACACTGAGACTCTGAGACTCAGAGACACTGAGACACAGAGACACTGAGACACAGAGACACTGAGACACTGAGACGCTGAGACACTGAGACACTGAGACGCTGAGACACTGAGACACAGAGACACTGAGACACTGAGACACTGAGACTCTGAGACACAGAGACACTGAGAATCTGAGACACTGAGACACAGAGACACTGAGAATCTGAGACACTGAGACACAGAGACACTGAGACTCTGAGACACTGAGACACTGAGACTCTGAGACTCAGAGACACTGAGACACAGAGACACTGAGACACTGAGACTCTGAGACTCAGAGACACTGAGACACAGAGACACTGAGACACAGAGACACTGAGACACTGAGACGCTGAGACACTGAGACACTGAGACGCTGAGACACTGAGACACAGAGACACTGAGACACTGAGACACTGAGACTCTGAGACACAGAGACACTGAGAATCTGAGACACTGAGACACAGAGACACTGAGAATCTGAGACACTGAGACACAGAGACACTGAGACTCTGAGACACTGAGACACTGAGACTCTGAGACTCAGAGACACTGAGACACAGAGACACTGAGACACAGAGACACTGAGACACTGAGACGCTGAGACACTGAGACACAGAGACACTGAGACACTGAGACACTGAGACTCTGAGACACAGAGACACTGAGAATCTGAGACACTGAGACACAGAGACACTGAGAATCTGAGACACTGAGACACAGAGACACTGAGACTCTGAGACACTGAGACACAGAGACACTGAGACTCTGAGACTCAGAGACACTGAGACACAGAGACACTGAGACGCTGAGACACTGAGACACAGAGACACTGAGACACTGAGACTCTGAGACTCAGAGACACTGAGACACAGAGACACTGAGACACTGAGACTCTGAGACACTGAGACACAGAGACACTGAGACACTGAGACTCTGAGACTCAGAGACACTGAGACACAGAGACACTGAGACACTGAGACTCTGAGACTCAGAGACACTGAGACACAGAGACACTGAGACACAGAGACACTGAGACGCTGAGACGCTGAGACACTGAGACACAGAGACACTGAGACACTGAGACACTGAGACTCTGAGACACAGAGACACTGAGAATCTGAGACACTGAGACACAGAGACACTGAGAATCTGAGACACTGAGACACAGAGACACTGAGACTCTGAGACACTGAGACACAGAGACACAGAGACACTGAGACGCTGAGACACTGAGACACAGAGACACTGAGACACTGAGACTCTGAGACTCAGAGACACTGAGACACAGAGACACTGAGACACTGAGACTCTGAGACACTGAGACAAAGAGACACTGAGACACTGAGACTCTGAGACTCAGAGACACTGAGACACAGAGACACTGAGACACTGAGACTCTGAGACTCAGAGACACTGAGACACAGAGACACTGAGACACAGAGACGCTGAGACGCTGAGACGCTGAGACACTGAGACACAGAGACACTGAGACACTGAGACACTGAGACTCTGAGACACAGAGACACTGAGAATCTGAGACACTGAGACACAGAGACACTGAGAATCTGAGACACTGAGACACAGAGACACTGAGACTCTGAGACACTGAGACACAGAGACACTGAGACTCTGAGACACTGAGACACAGAGACACAGAGACACTGAGACGCTGAGACACTGAGACACAGAGACACTGAGACACTGAGACTCTGAGACTCAGAGACACTGAGACACAGAGACACTGAGACACTGAGACTCTGAGACACTGAGACAAAGAGACACTGAGACACTGAGACTCTGAGACTCAGAGACACTGAGACACAGAGACACTGAGACACTGAGACTCTGAGACTCAGAGACACTGAGACACAGAGACACTGAGACACAGAGACGCTGAGACGCTGAGACGCTGAGACACTGAGACACAGAGACACTGAGACACTGAGACACTGAGACTCTGAGACACAGAGACACTGAGAATCTGAGACACTGAGACACAGAGACACTGAGAATCTGAGACACTGAGACACAGAGACACTGAGACTCTGAGACACTGAGACACAGAGACACTGAGACTCTGAGACTCAGAGACACTGAGACACAGAGACACTGAGACGCTGAGACACTGAGACTCTGAGACACAGAGACACTGAGAATCTGAGACACTGAGACACAGAGACACTGAGAATCTGAGACACTGAGACACAGAGACACTGAGACTCTGAGACACTGAGACACAGAGACACTGAGACTCTGAGACTCTGAGACTCAGAGACACTGAGACACAGAGACACTGAGACACAGAGACACTGAGACACTGAGACGCTGAGACACTGAGACACAGAGACACTGAGACACTGAGACACTGAGACTCTGAGACACAGAGACACTGAGAATCTGAGACACTGAGACACAGAGACACTGAGAATCTGAGACACTGAGACACAGAGACACTGAGACTCTGAGACACTGAGACACAGAGACACTGAGACTCTGAGACTCAGAGACACTGAGACACAGAGACACTGAGACGCTGAGACACTGAGACACAGAGACACTGAGACACTGAGACTCTGAGACTCAGAGACACTGAGACACAGAGACACTGAGACACTGAGACTCTGAGACACTGAGACACAGAGACACTGAGACACTGAGACTCTGAGACTCAGAGACACTGAGACACAGAGACACTGAGACACTGAGACTCTGAGACTCAGAGACACTGAGACACAGAGACACTGAGACACAGAGACACTGAGACGCTGAGACGCTGAGACACTGAGACACAGAGACACTGAGACACTGAGACACTGAGACTCTGAGACACAGAGACACTGAGAATCTGAGACACTGAGACACAGAGACACTGAGAATCTGAGACACTGAGACACAGAGACACTGAGACTCTGAGACACTGAGACACAGAGACACAGAGACACTGAGACGCTGAGACACTGAGACACAGAGACACTGAGACACTGAGACTCTGAGACTCAGAGACACTGAGACACAGAGACACTGAGACACTGAGACTCTGAGACACTGAGACAAAGAGACACTGAGACACTGAGACTCTGAGACTCAGAGACACTGAGACACAGAGACACTGAGACACTGAGACTCTGAGACTCAGAGACACTGAGACACAGAGACACTGAGACACAGAGACGCTGAGACGCTGAGACGCTGAGACACTGAGACACAGAGACACTGAGACACTGAGACACTGAGACTCTGAGACACAGAGACACTGAGAATCTGAGACACTGAGACACAGAGACACTGAGAATCTGAGACACTGAGACACAGAGACACTGAGACTCTGAGACACTGAGACACAGAGACACTGAGACTCTGAGACTCAGAGACACTGAGACACAGAGACACTGAGACGCTGAGACACTGAGACTCTGAGACACAGAGACACTGAGAATCTGAGACACTGAGACACAGAGACACTGAGAATCTGAGACACTGAGACACAGAGACACTGAGACTCTGAGACACTGAGACACAGAGACACTGAGACTCTGAGACTCTGAGACTCAGAGACACTGAGACACAGAGACACTGAGACACAGAGACGCTGAGACGCTGAGACGCTGAGACACTGAGACACAGAGACACTGAGACACTGAGACACTGAGACTCTGAGACAC
Source organism: Carcharhinus amblyrhynchos (assembly GCF_965287045.1). Lineage (NCBI taxonomy): Eukaryota > Metazoa > Chordata > Chondrichthyes > Carcharhiniformes > Carcharhinidae > Carcharhinus > Carcharhinus amblyrhynchos. Next base: position 1,369 of record NW_027650227.1, on the reverse strand, counting down.
AGAGACACTGAGAATCTGAGACACTGAGACACAGAGACACTGAGAATCTGAGACACTGAGACACAGAGACACTGAGACTCTGAGACACTGAGACACAAAACACTGAGACTCTGAGACACTGAGACACAGAGACACTGAGAATCTGAGACACTGAGACACAGAGACACTGAGACTCTGAGACACTGAGACACAGAGACACTGAGACTCTGAGACTCAGAGACACTGAGACACAGAGACACTGAGACGCTGAGACACTGAGACTCTGAGACACAGAGACACTGAGAATCTGAGACACTGAGACACAGAGACACTGAGAATCTGAGACACTGAGACACAGAGACACTGAGACTCTGAGACACTGAGACACAGAGACACTGAGACTCTGAGACTCAGAGACACTGAGACACAGAGACACTGAGACGCTGAGACACTGAGACTCTGAGACACAGAGACACTGAGAATCTGAGACACTGAGACACAGAGACACTGAGAATCTGAGACACTGAGACACAGAGACACTGAGACTCTGAGACACTGAGACACAGAGACACTGAGACTCTGAGACTCAGAGACACTGAGACACAGAGACACTGAGACACAGAGACACAGAGACACTGAGACACTGAGACACTGAGACTCTGAGACACAGAGACACTGAGAATCTGAGACACTGAGACACAGAGACACTGAGAATCTGAGACACTGAGACACAGAGACACTGAGACTCTGAGACACTGAGACACAGAGACACTGAGACTCTGAGACTCAGAGACACTGAGACACAGAGACACTGAGACGCTGAGACACTGAGACTCTGAGACACAGAGACACTGAGAATCTGAGACACTGAGACACAGAGACACTGAGAATCTGAGACACTGAGACACAGAGACACTGAGACTCTGAGACACTGAGACACAGAGACACTGAGACTCTGAGACACAGAGACACTGAGACACAGAGACACTGAGACACAGAGACACTGAGACACAGAGACACTGAGACGCTGAGACGCTGAGACACTGAGACACAGAGACACTGAGACACTGAGACACTGAGACTCTGAGACACAGAGACACTGAGAATCTGAGACACTGAGACACAGAGACACTGAGAATCTGAGACACTGAGACACAGAGACACTGAGACTCTGAGACACTGAGACACAGAGACACTGAGACTCTGAGACTCAGAGACACTGAGACACAGAGACACTGAGACGCTGAGACACTGAGACACAGAGACACTGAGACACTGAGACTCTGAGACTCAGAGACACTGAGACACAGAGACACTGAGACACAGAGACACTGAGACACTGAGACGCTGAGACACTGAGACACTGAGACGCTGAGACACTGAGACACAG